>NW_019641707.1:0-111308 GCF_000599845.2 Trichogramma pretiosum | reverse complement strand
ATTTCATTATTTTTAGAATAGAACGAAAATTGCCTGATTTTTTTCACATATGGGGGACTTTTTTTCAAAAGTATTGCATGATCTTCGGCCAAAATGAGTCAAATTAAGTTTTTATGCGATTAAAATTCCTTCAGAATGAGGAATATGATTACTTGAAGTAAGTGCAAAGTTATTCGATGACTTAGGTTATTGTGACTTTAAATGCAATTCGAATTTCATCTTTCGGATGATGACTAGACTTATGTACCACTCTTCAAACCCATCGAGGGAAACGGATTCTCAAAATATAATGCAAAACCTTTACAAAAAACCTGCAATGACATTTTAAACTTAATTTTCCAGCTTAAAAATAATTTTGATCACTTTTTTAACTTTTCAGACCACTGTGCGTCTCTCTCTTTCTTTCTTTCTTTCTCTCTCTCTCACACACACAAGAGTCGGAGAAACAGTCGCGCTGGTGCGTTTCGAGAAAAGGGGGAGTTTTCTTTACAATCCGCGCTAGTTCGCTCCCGCGAATCTCCAAGAGTCATAAAATGATAAAGTTAGATAGATCGTCGCGCGCGTATAATATAATAGCTACCCGCGAAGGTACAATAGCCGAGGTAAAATATGGCGTTTTATCATTTTACGAGATGCGATCGTCACGAAGGAAGCGGTTGAGAAGAAGGGAAACGGCGAGGTAGCTAGAGGGACATTAAAAAAGTCAAAGCTGACCCTCGATAACCTTTGGCGAACGAGCGAGCGAACGCGTGCTCTTGTTTTTGCAATCAGCGAGCCGAGCTATGGGCGGAGCGCGCGCACATATATATATCTATACCGCTCCTCCATTTCCGCTATCTTCCGCTCGGACGCTCATCATCGACTACTCTGTGCGCCCGCCGTCGAGCTTAATCGAAAGTATCACCGCTGAGACCCAGCTGCTCTCCCTCCCCAAACCCCCGTCAACCCCTTCGTCGTTTTCTTCCAACGTAATTATTATCACTATATTTTTTTTTGGTTGTATAAACATTTTTTCATTAAAGCTTCGTACTTTACGATCGGAGGATATCTGGCTCACACATACGTGGGATAAAACTCGTATATAATGTCATCGCGCGTGCAAAAGGAGCAAAATCCTGATAATGAATTAGGAGTCGGATAATCCCCTGTTATATACGCCAATGGGCAAGCCAAAAGTAGACACAATTATTCATATTTCAAGCCAGCAAAGCCGAGAGCAGCAGACTCTTTTTCGCTTTTCCTCCGCCGTACGTATACATGGCAGCCTGCACGTCTTTAAGACGTACTATCGTAGTAGCAGCACGGTTAGACGCGGCGCGGTCGCTGCAGCTTTTTTCTCCCCTTACATCCTGTTTAAGCGAATTTTTCACCCCAAAGAGTCACGAAATCGCGCCTTAATGAACGAACCTCTCAGTGCCAAAAGACGTCGACTCGTCGAGCTTCTACCTTCTCTCTCTTTCTCTCTCTCTCTCTCTCTTGCACGCGAGAGCGATAAAAGATACGAAGGAAAAGTAAAAAAGACCGCACTTGGACGAGGTCGAGGCGAAGTAAAAGGAAAAAGAGAGCGAAAGAAAGAAAGAAAAAAAAGATAGAGAAAGAGAGAGAAAGATGAAGAAAACAGACTAGTCAAGAGGGTAGAGAGAGAAAAAGAGAGAGAGAGAGAGAGAGAAGATGGAGTTACGAGGTACAGGGTGGAGAGAGCGTATTTTCCTGACAATTAAACGCAATTGTCGCTAGAAGGCCCGAAGAGATAGAGAAGCAGCACCAGCGCATCTCACCAAAGCTATATAGAGCAGAGAAGAGAGAGAGAGAGAGAGAGAGAGAGAAAGCGAGTGAGCAGAGTTTCCATTTCCACCTTTGGAGAGTGCGAGCACGCTCGCTGAATTTATAACACGATCGCGGCTCGGCTGCCACTGCTGCTCGAGAGGACCTCGGAGCTTCGAAGAAAGAGGCCATGGCGCAAGTATCGAGGGATAGTACACCTCTTGGCATTTGCATTTTGATAGGTTTTTCTTTGTATAAGCTTGATGCTACGTAATAATACATTTATCCAGCTTGGGAGAAAGCGGGAAAGAGAGGAAAAGCACAGAGTAGTAGTAGTAAAAGTAGTGGAGTTCATAAATTAAAAATACATCAGCGAAACGATGATGGTAACATCGCCGCGATACTGCTACTGCTGTTGCTGCTGTTGCTGCTGCTGCTGCTGGTCTGTATAGACAGGGTACACGCCATGGGCATATCTGCGCGCAAAGCTCGTCAAATTTAACGGCAAAAGTTGCGTCTGTGCACGCCGGCTTATACACAGCGCGCACATTTGAAAATTCGGGGATAATGCGGGGCTATATACAGCAAGAGAGAGAGAGAGAGAGAGAGTAGCAGTAGCAGCAGCAGCAGGTCCGTTACTTTGAGCTACACATGAACACGCTCAAACGTGCCTTCCTTTTTACAAGTGCACACATGGCGTATACTCTTTTTTATTTGTTATATGCGCGATTTTTTTTATATCCTCTCTCTCCCGCTCTCTACGTCCTCCCCCGCCCTTTGAAGAGTACGCGCGCGAGAGTGCAAAAGAAGCGCACGTATGTATGCGTAGAGGTATACACGGTGTGGCGGCAGTATTATGTAAATCGAGCTCGACATCGTCGTGCGCGCGAGATACACAGCGTGTATACGTATGCGCCAGTAATATAAAAGAAACATTTTCCGATTCATTTTTGGCTCGACTCGTAGTACGTATAGCCGGCTTATATACATGCTAACCTTTTTTGCCCTGCTTAGATTACACAACGACGACGACGAGGCAGCTACTTTTTCTTCTCTTTGCTTTTTCTTTTTCCTTGTAGCGAGTACAAGCTTCGGGGGGATTTCCTCGCTAATTAGAGACGTACACGTGAAAAAAACATCATCTATCTATTAAACTGCGCGCACCGGCAGATACATTAATAGAACGAACGCGCCGTACACGACCGAATGATCCTCAATGTCAATGTCGTAAAGTGTTATGTCATCGAGTCGCTCTGATGTTGCACGCGGGTGCGCGGATAGCGCACGTCAATTAGAATCGTACACAGCAGCAGATATACACGGGCGCGTTATACGTATAGGCGGTGGCTCTCTCGCTCGATCTTTCCGCACGAACGGTTGGAAAATACGCGCGACCCATGGAAACGGAAGAGTTTTACGTCATAAATACATATATAGGCAGGCATGCACCTATACATGTATGCATGCGATCATATATATCTATATAATATAGAGAGTAGAGAGGAATGTACGAGTGAGGGAGAGCTGCATCGATCGTCGACTGCTGCTGCTGCTGCTGCTGGTCGTTTCATTGCGCTCCGACTGTAATCCGTCGGGTTTACAAGCGCTACTGGCCAGCGGCGGCGGCAGTCCCTCTCTTTACCTCTGGGTTCTCTGCATATAACGTCATGCGCGTCACGAACAGGAGCAGTAGCGGCAGCATCCAGAGATACTGCGTGCAGTATGGGGTATGCATGTGTGCGAGTCGGGGTTCTGTCTGCAGGGCGATAGCGGCGAGAGATGGAAGCTCAGCAAATAGCGCTTGCACCGATAGACGTGCTCGTTCACACACACATAGCCCTCACACATACAAACGTAGAAACGCTCGTACGTATATACAAGCTCGATGAATAAAAAGACAAAGTATTGGCTCGAGGAACATTTATACAGGTATAATATAGAGGCCCTCTTATCCCATGGATGAGCTGCTGCTATTGCTACATACTACTACTGCTTATTGTGCTGCTTATCGCGATGAATTACGCGCCGTTACGCGCCTGTATCGGTATACACGCGTATTTATATACTATCCACTACTGCTGTACTATATAGGCGCAGATATACATGCTTGATTCGAAAGGTCGTTGCTTTGAAGCTGCGATACTCCAATAGCTCGAAAGCTGCTATATACCGGATCAAAGCCTATAGCTCGATACACAAGCAGCATATAGAAGCCCCAGCTCCGAATCGTAATGATTTTCTATACGCGCATTATACGCGGTCAAAATGCGTAGACCATATAATACATATATCTATACTACTATTGCGTAGAGTTTGATATTTAAGTTTTGTGTTTTAAGCGCGCGCCTATAGAATTTATACCAGCTGCATTTTGATGCTGCTGCTGCTGCTGCTGCTCTAGGGCTTACGGAACGCCATAAAGGTGCGATTTCTCATTAGAATTGCATAAGCACGGATGAAAAATTGTTCGAATCGTACAGCGATATACAGAGGAAGCGCGAGGCATCGATCCTCGTTTTCGACTATTATGAACTCGTGTAGACCACGAGGCTCAAAGCCTCATTCAAACAGCGCACGCGGCTGGATCCAAAAGAGAGCAGCATCGGTGACAGAATATATATATATATATATCTGTGTCTGTGCGAGTGAACCTGTATCTGTGTGAGTCGGGGGTGTTTACATTCGTATATGTGTGTGTGCGCGCGCTCGCTATAGGCGCGGCATCAATAACGATTCGACCGCAGTAAAGGAGTCTCTATATACGTATATATGCCTCGGCGTTCGGCAACAAAGGCAGTGTATAGCAGTGCCTATAGCGGCAGCAGCAGCAGCACATGTACCAGCTAGTTGCGTTCACTATATACACCGGTATATAGAGCACATCGCACATAGTATTGACACGGCTTCTTGCACTCGGCAACACACACACACACACGCGTACATTAACGCGCGCACACCCACACGCAGAGGGTTGTGCTGATGCTTCGGGAGCTTTATCAATAACGTTCTAACCCTCTCTTCTTCCCGTCGCCCTCTCGGCTTCTCTCTCGCTCTCGCTCTGCTCTTTGTTGACTAATGCGGATTCCGTCTAATTATGCGCGCGACGGCGCTTTGACACCGACTTACTCGGGGCACACAGCACAACTCCCTCACCCACACGCGCACACACACACACACACACACACAGTCACAAAGCACGAAACAAGCCGAAGGGTGAATAATACGCGTATAGCAGCCAGCTCTCGTGCGCACAATCGGCGATGTAAGGCATTTTAATTGTTTTTTGATAAATTACGTCGAAGGCGTCTCCGTACAACGAGCAGCAGTCAGAAAAGCTCGTAAAATTTATTTACGCCATAATTAAGCTCAGAAGCTGCGGCTAAGCTTCAAAGTTTTGGTTTCTCGCTGCTCATGTACTATATACGTACATATCGCGCGCTGTACTTATATATGCAAGAGGCCCGACAAATAGCGCAACTATATATTATAACCTGGCTACGGGTTTGTAGCAAGAGGAGACGCGTAAGGCAAGAAGGAGACAAACGAGCCATGTGAGAAAGACACATAATGTGACACAGACAAAAGACTCGGTGATGCGCGCAAAAAGCCCCGACGCACGAAAGTCAGTGCAAGTTGCGGATATACGCCGTCAAGCCGACACAGTGTATTATAATGTATGATGCTCAACGTACACACTGAACAGTATAAAAATCATTCGCCTGTCGCACCGTTGACCCTTTCTAAGATGTAGCCTTCTTTTTCATTATAAAATCGTAATTTGTGTACCATCCTAAGAAAAGCTGAGGCTTGTATATGAACTGGAATAGGAAAAAGTAATACGGGAAAAGACTCAGAAATGCAAAGTTTTACAATTTTGATTTACCAAGCTCGAAGCCTGCCAAAACGAGGAAGAAAAGTGAAAATCGACCGATTCAACACGGGGTAAATAGCGCGAGTTAAATGGCTGCGCGTCGAGTTCCCCGAGTCTCGTGCATTTGTAGGTATATAATGAATATCCTAGCGTAACGCGCTGCAAATGAAGAACCACACGACGGGTATAGTACTCGAGGGGTGCGTGTTACAAGCGGCTGCTCAAGTTCGAAATATATACTCTCCCCGGTTATATACACCTTGTTTCTCACTCCAAAATTTCATTTCAAAAATGGAGCATGGTTTTTTTTCAACCGTATACCTATACGTATAGTTGTTTTTTTTCACTCTCATTCGGTCCAACGAGTTCTTACAAGATTGCTAGCAGAGCCCAGAATCTTCTATGCTGTTTTCTCCGTTTTTAGAAAATGAACGTACGATGAGAGAGTTTTTACCCGATTGCAGTTATGATTCCCTTCTTCATCTCACTGTGCGCGTGCTACTTTTTTATTTATTTATTTTTTTATGCGCGCGCGAGCACAACTTTGCGAAGAGAGCGAGAGAGAGAGAGAGAGAGAGAGAGAGAGAGGGAGAGAGAGAGAGCGTGATTACTCAGCTTTGGAGAATGGATCGCTTGATGAGAAAGATATTATATAGCTCGACGAACGACGACGACGACGACGACGACGGAGCGCAATATCTTTTGGTTCATCAAGAAAATCTTGATAACTTGAAAAAAAACAGAAAAAAGATAACATGAAGATTGAAATGTTTATGCGAGCTGTTCTAACGACTGTATTTCTGAAAAATCAGTATAAACGACCTCTCGATTGTTTATACACCGGCAAAGAGGGTACGAGGATCGGGGGATTTAAAAAACGCGCACTGCACTGGCAGCTCGCACCATAGACATGTGGCGGCGGGCCTCGACAATGGGAGAGACCCGAAGAAAGGCGCTGATTTGCGCATTGTGTGGTGTGTGCGCGCGCGCGCGAAACGATAACGATGGAAATTGATGAGCAAAAAAAGCACCGCAAACTGTGCGTGATTTTGCTCTCATTATATATCAAACAATAGGGCCACATTTTTCTCTTTGCTTTTTCTTTATTATTATTTTTTTTTCTTTTATTATCTCGATGATATCGAGTTTTCTTCGTGCGCATGAAAATTCAACGTATTTACCAGCGTCGTGCTGTGCAGCAGTAGACGCGCGCGCGTGCCCCGCTCGTGTTATGCGCCTTACACGGCATCGCGCGCCACATTCGCCGGCTCTATATACGTACTCCTCTCTTTCGCTCCAATATTGTACGCGCGCAGCTCGACCTACGTGCCGATCCAGCCGAGTACGAGCTTTTACGCGCGGCTCGTCCTTGTCGCATTTGTTATTTTTGCACGGCTGGCAGCAGCAGCGAAGAGAGAGAGAGAGAGAGACAGAAGGACGTGTTTGCCGGTCTTTCTCTCTCACTCGCCGCATGTACAAGAGATTAATGCAGCCCAAGGCTTTAGAAACGCGCTCGTATATATGCAGCGCCGAGCTGATGCACAGACACGGTTGTACGCGACACACACACACACATACGTGTGTTTCCCTATACACATATCGTGCAGCACAACACATATATAGTATAAAGTTTATTTTGGTCCAAACTGAAGATTATAAATATTTGCTACCTAGCATTATATATTATCTTACGCGCGAGCTATAAATAGAATCGAGAGCGAAAATGCATTATACCAAGTTACTGGTGGGTCAAAAAGAAAAAGAGACAGGACGATAGAGAGCAAAGAGGAAAAAAGCTGCATCGCTGCACAATTACCTGTGTATAACGAAGGGCTACTGCTCGACTACTGCAGAGCATATACACTCACTGGCCAGCATACACTCGCGGCGTTGTATATAAGCGATGACAGCAAAGATAGCCCCGCTCGCGAGGAGGTCTTTGTTCGAGCTCTCCTCTCGTTCTCTCTCTCACTCACTCGAGTTTATTTGCTTGCGCAGTTACAATTGTACACTGTGTGTGCGCGACCATAAAGGCAATAGTTAATGTTGTTTATTGCCGCGAGCTCGACTCCGTCTCTTTCTCTCTCTCTTGCTCTCTCGTTGCCGCTAGGCTGTATGTGCATGGGCAACATTACACTCGGTCGGTCGCTCGCGCGCGATGTCCATGGGAGCTCGTAAAAATATACGACTGTTAGGGGACCTCCGAATAGAGAGAAAGAGGAAAGAGGCAAGAGAGGAGAGAGAGAGATAGTCGCCGGTGTACGGAGTTAGCGCAGCGGATGGTATATAACGCGCGATTCGCAGCCGAGATACAGCCCCTACACGAACCAAGAGAGGCGCACATTTCGAATAAAAGTGCGAGGACTCGGTGTGTGTGTGTGTGTGTGTGCTGCTGTTCCGTATGAATGATGTTAGCACGCGTCCGAAAGACGGACAGTTCCCCGAGTATTCTTATAATGCGAGATGCACGACTCGACCGATTGATAAGTGAAATTTTCTTGTGCATCCTCCCACTGCTGCTGCTGCTGCTCCTGCGATGGCTTTTTACGAATTTCAATCTACGCGAGTATAAGCTCGGCGTAAAATTTGAATTCGCCAATGGCAGAGCAACGCGTAAAAAAGCAATACACTCTGCTCTGCTCTGCTCTGGCTCTTGTGCGAGTGAGAAAAAAGGGGGCCAATGCTCGGGGCGTCTGCGATCGTTTATAGGACTATATACTCGCGCTCGCAGTTTTCTCTCTCTCTCTGCTCGGGTCCAGGCGCGCGGCGATGTAAAGTGCGCGCACGAGAAGGAAGAAGAGCAAAGTTTCTCCCGTTCCGAGTTTTAGGCTGCTCTCTCTCTGCCTCAGTTGGGCGCGCTGCTTTTATATATAAGCGACGAGTTTTATCGAGCGTAACAATATCGTCTACTTAGTTGAGAAACGAATCCTTAATCTGCTGACGCGACACGCGCGGACGTGTATGCCGGGCTCTCGCGCTCGAGCGCGACAAAAACAAACGACAAGCGATCGGCGCTCGATGGCCCAAGTTTCCAAAGTAGATTTCTATCTCTCTCTCTCTTTTTCCCTTCTACCGTGCTTTACCCGTTGATAATCGAATCTACTTTTCATCTTTTGCTCCGGCAATGCGGAACGGAGAGAAAGAAGTAAAAAAAGGAGCTCTGCTGCAACGCGCGCGACAAGGTCACGGACTATTGCCTACAATAATTTGCAAAAGCTATTTACGAAATAGAAGCTAGATGAATAACGTCGCTTTGTACCACCCCCATCTTTCGTCTTTAAGTAAGACTAATAAGTTCAGCAGCAGCAGTGGCAGATTTGAAAAAGATGAAGCCTACAATTCACCATACCCTCTCGGGGCGCTATGCGCTGCGCTTTCGGGACACGTATATTTCATTAAACCAATAAGTAAACAGGAGCTGCAGTAGGTAATAAAACGCTGCCGCATTGTTTCAATTCGCTAAATACAAGCTAAGTAGCGTCTTATGTTTTCCGACGCGTCTGAGTGTGCTACCATATATACGCCATGCGTCCCATGTATATACGGCGGCGCCATCTGTCTATGTCACGAATGGCCTTTTAACAAGAGCAGTTCTCGCGATACTTTTCGCACTGTATAGATAGAGAGAGAAAGAGAGAGAGGGAGAAGAAAGGATGCTCTGATATTTCTTTCCCTTTGCGTATAGTGAGAGGTAGTTGTAGTGGGTACAGTATCTCTTACTGCGCTAATTACCCGAGGGTCCAAAGTCGTTTCTCAAGTGTGCTGCTGCCTAGTTCTGCTGCTTCCTCGGTGTACATAGTTCCGCGGCAAAATGCTCTCTCTATTATAACATACAGCTGGTGCCACTGGTGCGTCTGAGTATATAGTGTACGTAACATCGATTTCTATATATACATCCATTACTTATCGCGTATATTTATCCATGTATATAACGGACCGTTTCCTGATTTATCGCCGATTGTTTGTAGGAAATACAAACGTGACGTTTACAACCTTGTATATATGTACACGTCGATTAATTATTCGTAGCTTAGGAAAATTTTTTAAAGCAAGTATCAGCGAGTTGTGATTTTTTTCACAAAACATGCGGATTTTTTATCGTAAATCATTTGAAGCTTCAAAAAAGACCGGCTAAATGTAAAATATTAATAGTCATAATTATTTTTCATAAAATTCCTTGCTACTCAATCTTAACTAATTGCTCATTATCCATCGTTGAAAGTACCTTTTAAAGAAAAAATCGACTCTTAGATTAATACATTGAGAATATAAACAGGTGCTCGATGTTAAATTTTTCTTTTTTGCTCTTTTCCATTCAATTGCATGGGCTTTTTTTGGTTCGATACTCGGGGATCTGTATTCATTACGTATTCATTAGATTTTACTTAAACGGGAACGAAGATTTTTTTTCTATGTTCATTTGGAAATGCTAAGACGTGCAACAAAGGTCCAAGAATATATTTTGCATATATGTATATATGCCGAGGAAAATGTGTATGCGAGTTCGTATGCACAAAGGACTGCACAACGAATTAAATGGGAAATCCTCGGAGAGAAAGAGACGCGCATTCAAGGAAGGGAGAGAGAAATCTAGAAGCGAATAATGGTGGTGGAGCTCTGCATACGTACGGTCGACGAGAGAAGCTTCTTCTTTCGGAGAAAAGCCCCTGCACGTATTTTTTTTCCTTCTTTTTTTTATTTTCTTGCATCCCTCCCTCGCACACATACACCTCGAAGCCTTTTGTATATACGAATCCGGTATATACCGAGCGACAGTAGTAAGGGTAATAGTAGCGGATAGCGGATGCGGTAATAGTAGCCCATAGTCGTACAGCAGTAGCAGCGGCGGCCGCTCGGTCGGTAGTCGGACATTTGGATTTAGATTTACTTGACGCGCGATATTACTTTTTCGCTTAGGCCAGTGCACGAGGTATATATAGGAGGAGTAGGAGGAGGATCGGTAGACTCGCTGCACGACAGCCTGGAGGGATGATTGTGTCACGAGCGTACATAGCATATATACTAGAAAAACCGGCTCTGCTGGAGCTGAATGGATTCGAGCTTTTCAATGCGCGCAAAGGTATACAGCTAGTACAGAGAGATAGAAAGCGAGGTAGAGCAGCAAAAAAAAACGAGTAAACGCGAGCGCGCGCAATCGAATGAAATTGATTATGCGTAAATTCGAGTAGCGTCAGCGTGAGAGAGCGAGAGAGAGGAAGGGAGTATAAAATAACATTTCTCGCGCTCCAGTTAAGCTCGGCTATTGCCTGCTGATACTGCGCGCCGGTTGTTTTAATTGAAGGCAATATTTATTTAACGTTGTGAATTTGTAACTGCAGAGAGAGAGAGAGAGCAGCATGCCGAGACTATTTCGCTACAACAGCCTCGCGAAGAGGGCGAGAGACAATCTATATAGCGATAGCGAAATGTTTACTTTAGCAACAACAAGCAGTTACAAGATTGTAACAAGCTACAAATTCGAAATGTACCTGCTGCAGTTGGCAGCTCTCTATATACGCGCGCCTGTATATACACCTAAAGCGGACGGCCGTGAATACGGAGCGAAGGAGGATAGAATGGGGGCTGCTGCTGCTGCTGGCGAGTCTAGAGCCGCGCGCCAGTACAATCAGTTTGCTCCATTTAGAATTAGTACAGCCATTTCCGTGTTGTACGGTGGTGGCTACGTGTACGTGTATACCTGGCGCGCAGCGGCCCCGTATAGATATGGCGAAACACGATCGCCGCTTGCGCGCCGGTATTAGCATTAGAGGAAATCGACTATGAATGGCAAAGTCTCTAGTACTAGTGGGTAGCGTAGGCGCCTTACCTTGATAAAACGCTTAGCCTTGGTCAGGAGGCCGAGCGTGGTGTGCCTTGACGTTTCTGGGCCTAAGGGTACCAGCACTTTCAGCTTCTCCAAGCAGTTCCTGAGATGGGCTCTCCTGCAACACAAATACATTCGCAATATATAGTATATACGGTATATAGTATCCAGCAGCTGCTGCTGCTGCTGCTGCGAGGGGGTGTGCGGTTAAACATTTGCCGAGCGCAAGATTGCATCTTAATGAACTTGTCTGGGGCGCTCTTTCATGCGTATATATATAGCAGTTCTATTTATGTAATCACGCACGTACTAGATCAAGAGGGAGAAGGAGGTGGAAAGAGATAGAGATTGCATTGCATATAATCATTAAAAGTTCATCAATTCTTCACCGGAAAAGTGCGATGAGCCAAGGCGTACATACCACCGCTACTACTACGAATCGGCGCGCCCGTATTACGCAGGGATAATACAAAGATAATAATACAACATCGCCCTGATAAATAATACCTAAGCGAACGCGCGGCGCGGCAGTGTTAAAGTTTCGATCGAAATTTCCCTAACAATAGTTCTACTTGCCACCGCCGCCGCTGCTACTCTCTGAATTATTTCTCTCTCGCGAAATACATTTACCTTTTCCCTACTGCTGCTCTTGGCCCTTGCGCCGCGCCGCGCTCTGTATATACCTATCTGTGTGTATAAATTCAGCAACAGCAGTTGCAGCAGCGGCAACGGGAATAATTTCCGAATGATTCGCGCGTGCCCGAGCTCTGTGCAGACTGTGTTTCACGGTATTTATCGTATACGTAGATATATACACACACACACGTACATGTACATAGTCCTTTCCTTTCGCGAGTAGTGCGCGCTGCGCGTCGGGCTTCGCGCCTAATGGCCCGTGATCGCTGCGATAACGCCAAAAGCCCCGACAGTAGTGAGCATCTTTTTTGCCAGCGATATAACTACACTATACGATACACGTGAGTGTGTGTGTATGCGTTAGTGCAGCACAGCAACAAAAACAACGTACATGCAGAGAGAAAGAGAGAGAGAGAGAGAGAGAGAGAGAGAGAGAGAGAGAGAGAGCTCTATTTCTTGCGCGCACTACTCTCCGTGCTTCGAAACGCGTAATGGACTTTTTGTTGCCACAAGAATCTCACGTGTGTGGCCTAGATTTATATCGCCACTGCTCTCCTGCTGCTACGCTGTATTTGGCTCGACTGGAAACTTTTTCTAAGTAGTCGAGCTTGCTCTTTGGTCAGACGCTAGGCTATATACGTATTTTTATTATACAGACACTGACGCGCGGGCGCACAAGTGCGGGACGAGGTGTAATTCGGTACATCCGATAGAATAAAACTCGGGCTTGGAATTTATTGCTCGGGATTCGACTCACTACGTAATGGGTGGGTGGAAGAGAGGGAGTCGGGAAGACGGTAAAATTGAAAGGTTCATCTTTCGGCGCGCACGTATACAAGTTCGTGTGTACGTTTACGGGTGTGTGTGTGTGTGTATATAAGTGCGGTGCCACGTCGCACACGCAGCAAAGCTCGAGTCGACTCCGATATTCGGGTGATCCTTGCCAAAACACACGCCGTGCACACGATGTATACCGTGCGACATCGAGCGCTTCTCAGTTTTATTGGACTTTTATCTCGGCTTTTTTTTCCTCGGCTATTTATCCAATTTCCGGCGAAACACGCTTGCCAGACGCCAGAGGGCTCTATGCGCGCGAGAGTGCAAAGCTCGAGAGCGGATAGAAAGAGAGAGAGAGAGAGAGAAAGGTAAAGATTTTTCCGGACTAGCTTGTTGCGGCAATTAACGCTTATATATACAGCTGCGAATCGTATTCGCGTGTAAACTAGCTCAGCCGCCTCGAGCAGCGTGAGTGCGATATATTAATTGCTACGGCTCTCTTTCTCGAGAGAAGCCGAAAAACGCGTGCCAACTTTGCAACGCGATAAAAGCCGCACACGCAGAATTTCACACGAATGTTTTGGGAGCTGCCGCTGTCACGCGCGTGAACTCGGTTAACATCGATGCAGCAGCACCAACAGCAGCGGCAGCCGCCCTCTTTAGCCAAGGGTTTTCACCGAGAAACAATAAGCTCGACTATACTGCACGAGCTCCGGGCTGGGCGCGCCTTGGCTTAATGACGTCATCAAATGGTATTACGCGCTCGAGCTTGTATTAAAACGCACGTATATAGAACTCGCGAAAGCTGCAGCTTGCAGCGGCTCTTTTTGTGCTTTATTCGCGCTCGGCTTTTGGCGATTTCTCACTGTCGTCGAGCTGCTATACACCTATATACTATATAGCTTCGGATTGATCATGATGTTGACGCTGGTAGTAGTAGTAGGTAGGTAGTAATAGTAGTTGTCGCGCAGGGATTTTCTCTCTGTTTCTCTCACTCACTGATCTTTCTCTCTCTTTACCTCGTCGCGAGGCCGCCCGAGTACCTTTTATATGTGCATGTATATTTATGCCTGTGAATGGCTCGAGTACACCCGCACACCCTCTTGCATTGATGCCATTAAAGTTGAATTACACTTGGCGGGTGCGCGAAAGGTTTTCGCTTATGAATAACTCGAGCTAGCTCTCTCTCTCTCTCTTTCTCTTTCTCTTAGTCTCTATACGTGGTGGTTCTATACGTGTACGTGCAAGCCTTTAAAATAAAATGTTAATGTTTCGTACCCAGCTCGGTATACGCGCTGTTATGTGCATGTGCTCATTATTCGGCGTATGTAACTATACATAGAGAGAGAGAGAAAGAGGTGGTCTCGTCGAGTTGGCCGAGTATCAAAGCGTAACAAAACTCCTGACCGGACACGTCCCTGCCTTTCTCTCTCTCTCTCTCTACCTTGCTCGCGCCTGCGCGCAAATGCGCAAATGAACGTAGTTATAATGCGTGCAGTACGTAACAATCATATTCGCTCAAATTGCGTTATTTATGTGTGCGCGCGTGTGCGGTCCAGAGCAGTGTGTGGCATAGTTTTTTAAGCTTGCGCGAGCACGCCGAGTAATGTTCGTGCGCGTCGACAAAATGCATCTTCCACTCGGCGCTAGAATTAAATCTTTCGATTGAAATTAATTACACGCGGGCAAGTAGCCCATGATGCGGCGTCGGCGGGAGAGAGAGGACAAGGGGAGTTGTAGCTGGCTCTACGTAGCGAACGACGCGACTCGCGCAGCGCTCGGGCAAAAAAGAAAATTCATTAATATTCTCGATCCCGCGGACTGCCATCTGCACACAATTAGGAAAGAAGATAAAGCTCGCCCCGGGAAAGGGGGAAAACTACGTTCATTAACAAAGCTGTTACTGCTGCTGCTGCTGGTGTTGCCGCTCGCAACACGAGAGAAAAAATATTCCATTGCCGCGGCGCGGCGCGCGCGAGCGCATGGATGAAAAATGACGTGGCATAGCTCGACTATGTAAGCAGCTTAAAACTCGCGCAAAAGTGAGCGTTTTACGTAATCAAAAGAGGGACCGTAGTAGGACTCGCAGCTTGTGGTAGTGTGCACTGGGTACTGGTGGTGGTGGTTGCTGCCTCATGCCTAGCCTGCCTGATGCTACTGCTGCTTCCGACGCCGCGCTGCGCTGCCTGCTTTACCCGCGGGACCGAAGTCAGTCGCTTGAATTATTAAACGGGTATTACGGATCCATCTCGAGGCAGGTCAAAAATACACACACACATCCACGTACATCCTTGCAGGATGTACTAAACCACTCTTGTATTGGTATGTATGTGTGTGCGTACGCCTCGGTGGAGGAAAGATCCTGCCTCGGTTCGGCTTCGAACAAGGATTTGAGTGGAAACTAGTTAGAGCTCTGAGTTGCTTCAGTATCTTTGCCCGTGCACAACGCGAATACCCACATGTATGTGTACACGTGTGTATGTATGTATTATATAGATTATAGGCTAGAAGAAGTTGCCTACAGTTTCTCCACCGAGGCTCTAAAGTTACACAGAATCGACGACGGTTTCCTCGAATAATATACGCTACCGCTTGTTAGGGCTCTCTCTCTCTCTCTCTCTCTCTCTCGGTCTCTATCTCGTTAGACATACTATACAGCTTTCCGATCGATTCTGGAAATCATAATTGACGCGCGCCCGCAAAACACAAACGGGACGCTACGTCAAGAGAGCTTGATCTGCGTTGGCGCTAATATTATGTAGATATACAAAGGCAGCTTTAGAGAGAGAGCGTACAAGAGGTATTTGCACCCGACGATATATATTATACAGGATGCGGGAAGATCAAGAGGAAAGAAGAAAACTGCAGCTACCTCACGTACATTTATGTAAGCTCCGAGCGCTAAATCTTTCTTTCTTCGATGCGCGTATATATAATTTTGTTGGTAATATTCGGTCACGTCCCACACGCATGGAGGAGCGCAGGCGAGCGATTACTTTTTTCTTCTTTCCATCCATCTCTCTCTCGAGCCAGCTAGTTGCAAACTGCATAGTCGCCGCGCTTATAATATTTTACAATGAACGCGTGACTTTTTATACGGTAAAACGATTATCGCGCTCATGCTCGCGGCGCCTGTGACAAGTACGTATATACACGGTGTATAGTATACGTCGTACTACGCGAGCGGCTTTAGTATGCAAATCGCGCGAAAACTGGAAAATCGAGTAGATCTTCGATGCTGTGCGCGGAGCTGCTGCCACCGCTGCTGATGCTGCCGCTGCTGTGTAATAATAACGATGATAATGCATACACGGGTATTTACAGGGTGTCCCAAAAGTATGGAAACCTCTGAAAAGCGGCCAAAATAAGCGGAGAAAAATATTGGATAACCCTATATTCGACGTATTTTTTCACGGGGAATCCAATGGTGACCTCGGATTTAACCTTGAACATAACCTCAAAGCTGCAGCGACTCAAAAATCGATTTTTCAAATGTAACCCCCATTTTTTATTGCAGATTTGAAAAGAGCGGAAAATTTCACGTTACAACGATGTTTTGTTTTTTTTTTAAAGACCATTTCAAGGGCGCTACAGGCTCAAATGAAACCTCGATTTAACCTAAAATTAAGCTCAGAAGAACTTCATTTTCTAACTGTTGCGCCCCCAAAAATGATATCGGCAAAAAAAACATAAAGGCCTATTCAAACGTAAAATTTTTCGTTCTTTTCAATGGTGACCTAAAATTTGACCTACAACATAACCTGAAAGCTGCAGCAACTCAAAATCGAGTTTTTACACGGCAACCCCAATTTTTTATTTCAGATTTGGAAAGAGCGAAAAATTTTACGTTTGAATAGGCCTTCATGTTTTTTTCCAATAACATTTTTGGGGGCGCAACAGTTAGAAAATGAAGTTCTTCTGAGCTTAATTTTAGGTTAAATCGGGGTTTTATTTGAGCCTTTAGCGTCTTTAAAATGGTGTTTAAAAAAAAAAAACAAAACATACATTTTAATGTGAAATTTTCCGCTCTTTTCAAATCTGCAATAAAAAACGGGGGTTACATTTGAAAAATCGATTTTTGAGTCGCTGCAGCTTTGAGGTTATGTTCAAGGTCGAATCCGAGGTCACTATTGGATTCCCCGTGAAAAAATACATCGGTTATAGGGTTATCGATTTTTTTTCCCAGATTATTTTGGCCGCTTTTCACAGATTTCCATACTTTTGGGACACCCTGTATATCGTTATACACGCATACATGTACTGCCGAGCCGAGCGAGCAGTGCAACAATTCACGATTATCAAGAAAACGTGTCTCTGCAAAGTTGAAGCCTATAAGGGCGTACATAATAGAAAATACCCACGGACTTGCCGAGAGCTGAGCTGAGCTGCCGCTGCTGCTACTGCTTGCTGTGTGCGGGTGCGCGCGTGAGTGCGTACGCGCATGTGGAAGTTGAGAAAGGCACGAAAATTACTCGCTAATTCTCTAACAAGTTTCAGAGGCCTCTTTTCCTCTCTCTCTCTCTCACTCTGTCACACACATACTTGCTTCATCCTGCTGTATATACACACGCACCTATGTGTAAATATGTAGGTGTGTGTGTGTGTGTGTGCATGTGCTATGCGTAGAACGTGTGTCTTTGCAAAGTTACTGCCTAGCGCGCGCACATGTACACCAAGGTCACGTCTTTGGGTGCGCTGCTGCTGCTGCCGTGTGGACCCCCGGAGGCGCCGCTCGGCAAGTTATAATGTGCACGAGAGGGTGTGCAAGCGCGTCTAGTTCACAAGAGTAAATTTAAATTACTGTAATACACCGACGACGAGCTCGAGCTCGTGATAGTATACTACTATGCGACGACGACGACGACGACGACGTTTTGAGCATTTTTGAGTGCGGGACTCGTATACAAGTCTAAGATTATTATTGCTGTACACCCCGGAGGAAATCGAGTTTTCGAGTGTGATTATCGCGGATATAATTTAGAGAGATAAAGAGAGACATATAACAGTCGAGCTCTTTGTATTCATATATATACGACGCAGTTATATAATGATCGTGTGACGAGTTGCGTTTCTTTTCGCTCTCGATCAAAAGCATCGGACGCAGTCGCGCGTAGCATGTACAGTCGAGAGAAATATCTTCGTTAGGCATTATAACACGATCAGCAATTCTCTCTTGGTCAGAAGCTTTGGCCTGAACTTTGCCCGTATACATAGTGAAAGAGAGAGAGAGAGAGATTCAAAGCTCTCGAATAAAGGCCAAACTCTCTCTCTCTCTCTGCGGCACGGGACACGAGACGCGTTTACGCTTTGCACCCATTTAGGGTCCAGTTCTCGTACATTATATGAGGCGTATGTATAGAGGAGGATCGACACCCAAAGCTGCTGCCGCCGTCTCCACCACCACTGCTGTCACGAGGCTGTCAATGCTTCGAAACTCTTGCTCCAAGAAGACCGAGCTAGTCTCCGGGCTTACGTGCGAGCCAGCTATTCTCCTCATATTGTTTCTGTGCGCCCCCAAGACTCCATCTAATGTTCATCTCCCTTTATACAGAAATATATAGGTATATATCCTTTGGCGTACTCCTACGTCGAGTGACGACTTGAAACTTTCGAAAGTTAGAAAATATCGTTACACACCTGCTGACAGTACTTCGAGCCCACGGTTTATACTCGGGCAATGTGTCCGAAGCGGTCATCGTCGGAGTTTCGCATTCGAGAATGAGGCGCTCTTCGAGTTCACCCTCCCTCTCTTTCTCTCTACCTCTCTCTCTCTCTCTNCTCTCTCTCTCTCTCTCTCTCTCTCTCTCTCTCTCTCTCTCTCTCTCTCTCACTCACTCACTCTGTCTCTCGTTCGCCCAGATATTCTCCGTCCTGTGCGTGGAAAACTTATCAGGCCAATATAGCACACGTATCTATATGTATAAAATACATATATGTATACGGGCGTGAGAGAAAGAGACACGTGAAACCAGCAACTCTCTCGTCGCGACAGCTGAATCCCTAGCTCGAGCAGCAGCAGCTTCGTTTCTTGTATCGACGTGTGCGGTGCGCGTTCCTGAAACTCGCTCTGCTTCGCGTCGTGTTCGCCCCCCCCCCCCCATTCCCCTCTTTTTCCCTCCTACCTCCCCCGAAGGTAAAGAGATTAATGGAAAGTGCCAAGGAGCAGCAGCAGCAGCAGCAGCCAAAGTGTAGTTGCAACAGCGGCGCGCCCGGGATGATAATGTCGCAGGCGCATATCACTTGGATAGTTTGATTTTCATGAGTTGATTAGTATGCGCCTATTTTCTCTCGGATGGAAATTATTGAGGACTTTGGCGTGACGAACTTGTGCGACTAAGTAACTGAGAGCACATGTGTAGTTGTGTGCATACACTATACATGGTAGACGACGCGACAAAAATCGCTGTGTATACGCCGCAACTTTGCCAATGTTTATGCCGTATACACCTGAAACCCCGAGACTCTTAATTGTTCCGATAAAGAATAAAAAAAAGAGGAGGAAAAAAGAGGAAAAGAAAGTAACAAAACGTTCGCAAAGAGAGTCTCACTTATACGATACGTAACGCAAGAAATAAAAAGCTCTTAAAAAGAGCGGCAGGCAACAAGCTTGCGCTGCAGATATATGAGAACTGAAATTTCTCCTTCGCGAATGTACATATTTTTTTCCCTTTCAGATTTTTACATCTTTTTGCCGACATATATACATTTATCGAAAGCAGGGGAGAGCCGAAGCGAGGCAAAAGCAAAAAAAGGGGAAAAAAAGAAAAGAAGAAGGAAAGGCAAAGGGAACGTCGATTCCTACGCGAGGCTAGATCAAAGACGCACGAGCGCTAGAAACGATTTCTTAAGATTGGAGCGAAGTTGAAGTTGTGTACCGATATCCTCTCTCTGTGCTGCCGCTCGTGTGCACATATACATATACAGGCGCGCGCTATGATATGGAGGTACTTCTCGGGGAATTTTCTTCTACTTTCCCATATTTTTCATCTGCAGCGCACGGTTGTCCCTTTTGCGCGCGCGAGACTGCAGCAGTAGCAGCAGTAGCAGCACACGCAATTCGCTGTTCCGAGCTTGCTCCATCGAAATTGCTGAGATATACACCCGAAGAGAGAGAGAGAGAGAGAGAGAGAGAAAACTTCTTTGGGATTTTATCGTTCTTTTCTTGCCATATACTAGCTCGCTTTTCTTTTTGAGAAAACCCTAGCGATATGGGATCGCCTCCCTTAATACGTACTATTTCAAACAAAAATATTGAAATGCAATTTGAGACTTGCAGCGATTTTTTTACGATTGTACTCTAGGAATAAAAAAAATGAAAAAAGTAAAAAAAATCACCTCGGGGTACTTTGTGCAAGTAGTTCAATTTTAATTGCGGAAACTTTTTGAACGCTTCGCAGGTCTTTTGTCACTCGTTTCTTTTTTTTTTTTTTTTAACGCAAAACTCTCTCGTAAATGCGCATTAAAAACTTCCTGCCTCGAACGTAAAATACGCGCTGAAATTACCTCGTTTCGATAACAATGTTGTGTCGTCTATCTACGTGACTGTGCGCGTGTGTGTCAGTGTATCTGCATGTGCATGTGCACCGCTGTTATTTTCTTTTAACGCAACAATACATTTTCAATGCCCATAAATATGCATGGGCCCAGTTCATTAAGTGAACAATGCGCCCGTGGAATTGGAAAAACAGAAAAATTCAATATAATAAATCGCGCGTGCCAATGCTCGCGAACGCACATAAATGTAAGCTCGCATACTCTTTTTACTTTTGCGAAACAGTATATGTATATAGATTGCCCATTCATCCACGTAGGTTCTCGACATTTGTATAATATAAACGATTAAGTAATTATAATGTCCTCGTATAAGAGAGAGAAAGCTGCATACAACAAGCCGAGCGCGAAGAGAATCCGAGAGTGATAAAAGAGGCGTCTCAGCACTCGACGAAAAGTGAAGAAAAAAAGTGAAACTCGCTAATGCATATCGTGCGTTATAGGCAGAGCATGAGCTATACGGAGCATAAGTATAAATGCGCTCAGGCAGCCACGACGCTCGCACACACACACACACTCGTATGCGCACGCATAGCAGAGAGTGGGTGCATTGGCCGGCCATGAGTTAGATCGCTTTAACGACCGGCTCTTCTGTGTAAACAGCCTCGTAACTCCTCTTCTCGCTCCTCGCGCCTCCCCTCGCCACTACCGCCGCTTTTAAGTAAGACTGGCTCGCCTTCCTCCTCGTATATAGTCGTCGTCATATCACTTCGCGCGCTTGTTGTAGTATACTATATACAGAGGCAGTAGCAGCAGCAGCAGCTCGTGAGTCTGTTTTTCACTCGGTGCGCGCGAGAATACGATACCGTGTGCGCGCGTCTTGATGATGGATATTACGTGTTATACATTGTAATTCATTCTCAGCGCGCACATGTATGTAGGCCTCGCATAAGCATGCGGCTCCGGCAAAATACGACGGATTCAAAGACGAGCGAAATTGCGTTATTCTCTAATTATGCCGAGCGAAGTGAAGTCATTGCTGCATCAACTTCCATGAATTTCCAATGGTTTTTTGTGACGCGGTACCGTGAGTACTGCTTGATCGAACGTTTTGAAAATTTAGGAAGTTGATAAGGGGAGCTAGGTGAAGTTCTGATGACTTTCATAATCTCGATTTCTTAACTCATTAAGTCCCAAGAGGACGTTTTTTCAACCCTTTATTCGTCCACTGTATTTTTGGTAAAAATGGGGTCAAAAAAATATGCGAGGAACTATTTCTAATGTAAAATTTAATGTTCTTTCAGAATTTGATCTCAGATTTTCAAAAAATGATCAGGTCAAAAGTTAAACTTGATTTTATAAAAAAAAAACGTGATTTTGAAAAAAAAATTTTTTTATTTTTTGAATTTCCAAATGGAAACCTTTTGAAATCTCAAGAGTTTCGTGCAATTATCGCGTCCTCGATATCTAAACTGAAAGTTAGTGGGGTACCGATTAAAAAAATCAATGTTCAAACACAAAAAATGGCGTTCGAAACTCGCAAAATTAAATGAAAACCTATAGTATTTTTACTCAAAAACGAAGGACTTGAGAAAAAAGTGTATTTTTTAACTTTATTTTCTTCAATCTAAACCCCACTAACTATTAGTTTTGGTATTGAGGACGCGATATTTTCACGAAACCCCTCAGATTTCTAATGGTTTTCATTTGGAAATTCGAAAAATAAAAACAATTTTTCTTTAAAAATCATGTTTTTTTGGGTAAAATCAAGTGTAACTTTTGACCTGATTTTTTTTTCATAAATCTGAGGTCAGATTCTGAAAGGGCATTAAATTTTACATTAGAATTAGTTACTCGCATATTTTTTTGACCTCATTTACACCAAAAATACAGTGGCCGAATAAAGTGTTGAAAAAACGTCCTCTTGGGACTTAATAGGTTAACCCTTTATGCACTTTTATGCAGTTTCAACGAATTTTTTTTCCGAAATTGCGAGAATTTGGTTAAATTCGACGGGATTTTTTTCATAATCTATTTGGTAAATGAAACATACTTTTCGTCGTATTATTTTTTTAAGTTTTGCATTAAAATGCAATTTTATGCAATTCGTATGCATTTTCTCCAAAATTGCAACAATCCGATCAAATTCGATGGGAATTTTTTCATAATCTATTTTGTAGATGAAACATACTTTTTGTCGTATTATTTTGCTTCCTCCATAGAGGAAGCTATGTGATGGGTTCGAATATGAGTTTTTGAACTAGACCTCGTACGACAATTACATACAGACAATTACATAAAGAAAAAAAAAATTTTAACCTTTTTTTAACTTTTCAAAAAAAAATGTTTTTTTGTTTTTGCTTCCTCCATAGAGGGGTTTTTCCTTGTACTATTAAACAATATATTTGATTTTTTTAATTTAAAAAATATACAAAATAACGTTATACCAAATTTTTTTTTTAAATTATTATTAATCGTAAATAACTTTTATGGAGGAAGCTCCTTGCCAATGTTTTTTAGGTTTTCCATTAAAATTGCATTAAAACACCCTGTTATGCACTTCTTCTGCAGTTTTTATACTACCTATTAGTGTTCAATTAGGTTACTCGGATAACTTCGGTTGATCTATGAATTATTTTTTGCATCAAGATGCACTGTTATGCACTTTTGTTGCACTTTTTGAAATAATGCTTACAATATGAAAATTTAACGGGAAAATTTTTATATATTATCGTTTACTTGGATTAATTGAGTTAATTGAAGTTCGCCCAGGCTCAGTTTCATTATTGTTACGTCTGAATGCAATTTTGACGCAATTTATCACAATTCACATGGCAATACGTCGTGAAATTAAAATTATTAAAAGGAAATTATAATAACTAAATGTTTTCTTTTCATTATTTTAAAGTGCACCGAAAATTATTGAATCTTTTCCGGCCCTCTAGAGGTTAATAACGAAACCCTTTCATTAATGTAATTTTTTATGAGGAAGCTTTTTGCCAATAAATTGGTAACGGTTTTTGATAATACATAGATTTAAAATCTTTCTAAACGCTCAGCATATGCGCAACAACGTTGCCACTAGTAATAATCCAATTATCGTAGCGTCACGCGTCGCATTTGGTCTTGTTCTGTTCTACATGCGAAACGACTTTCCGTCGCAGTATACTTCTTTATTTTTACTTCTTATTTTCTACCGTTCGGTTTCTCGTTACCTTATTCAATTCAATACGTTTATTTATAGAGTATACAAAAAAAGGCATTGATTTTTCATGCCTGCAATATGTATAATGTACGCGGCAACTCTTGGCTCTTGAGCTCGTCAACTTGGTGCTCGAGCCCCGAAGAACGGAAGCAAATTATACTCGCCAAAATATATATTGTATAAACGAGTTTAATTAAGCCAATTCGGCCGGTGATATCACGAGGCGCGCGCGCGCATAATATATATTCCTGCGCGCTTTATAGGCAAGGCGCGTGCTCAGAGCAGCATGAAACAGGTCGATTGCTGCTGCTGCTGTAGAGTATAATAGCACACACACACACACATAGGCGCGCGCAAGCATAGCCAAAGCCTGCACATGCACCGAGCCGAGTATAAGTAGTGGTAGTAGTGATATATACTGCGAGCGCGAACTTGAGATCGTAAACAACTTTCAGAGCAGAATATTTCACGGTAATCGGTTTTGATTGGTTACATAAAAGTTAGACGCTTAAAAAGTTGCGATATTGAGTCATGAGCGCACCGCTGCGCGTATATAGCTGCAGCGATCTCGTGCTCGCACGCAGAAGCAGAGCAGAAGGAGCAGCAGTGAGTATATAGCGGCCGAGCAAAGAAGAAACTTTTATTTAGTTGGAAATTTAGTCTTGAACTATACGTATACGCACACGCCAGAACTTGAACCCCGATTATAAATAAAAAAAATTCCTTTCTTTCTGTCTGTCCTCCCTCGCCTTGCTTGCTTTCTCTTTCTCCCTCTCTATCTATCTTTCAGTTTATATATTCTATATGAAATTAACGACTTGTGAAAGTCTTCTTTTCTTTTTCTAAGACGTATCAATCGAATGAGTTTTATTTTTAGATGCTCCTCGATGCATCAATTTCTACACGTATGCACACACACTCACACACAAAGATCTTACAATCGAGTTTTTCCGAGCTCGACTTGGCAAACCTCGTCATCCTTTTCAGAATCTGAATTCTCTCGGCAGTTAATGTCCCATTGTAACACTCAAAGCTCACGCGCTCTTCTTCTATGGTATGATGACAATCACATGGCTTGTTGTGTATATTTTTTTCCTGTCACTGCTCAACCTCGATCGTTTTGCAATTATGTTGTTTTTTTTGTTGCTCAGTTGCGCGTATAGTTCGTTTTATTTTTCTAAACTGGCATTTAACGTGTGAATTGCGTGTTTTGCTTTTCTATTCTTTCGTCATGTAAAAATTTACGCAATAAATCACGACTCAATTTTACGCGACAACAATGATTCTACCTCACCATAAATGTTGCTGTTTTTTGGCTTCTGACGATTACGTAATTCAGCTTTAGAAAATTTAATGATTTTACCAAGTGTACTCTCTTGAAGGTACCATTACGCTATAACAGTGGCCAGTCCATTGTTCAACGGTGCTCCACGTGCTCATGTTTCTCGTCCACCTCTTTGCATTCCGCGCCCGAAGAAAAAAAGAGAGCTGAAGAAGTAAACGACCTTTGTTTTATGGATGTCGCTTGCGTCTCTCTCTCTCTTTCTCTCTCTCTCTCTCTCTCTCACTTTTTCTCGTCTTCTTACCTTGTCACAGAAAAAAAGAAAAAACAGGGAAAAAATCCATCCCATCCTAAGTAATAAAATTGCAAACTCGACTGCTTTCCTCGCGCACGGTGCTGCTCTCATTCTCTATCAACGACGTGTAGACTTTTCTCTCTTTAATACTACCCCCTTTGCCCCCGCGTGCGAGTTGCTGCTCTCTCAAAGGTGAATTATCGATCCTTTCGACTCTTTTTTTTTCTCTTTCTTTTTTTCATTCTGTTGTTCTCGAGACATCGTTGGTCGTTTATGCGATATAAATCAGAAATAGTTTCTCGTTCCTCGTTAAAGAGCCTATAGTAAACGTCAAGCAGTTCTCAGCAGATATAAACATCGACTATACACAAGTTGCTTCTGACTTTCTTTTTGCGCAAAACACCGAATGCGTTTATATATACGTATACACATGTACCTGAGATGAGGATATTATTCGTAACACACCTATAGGAGCTCAGCTCCGTTGAGAGTCAGCTAATAAACATGCGCGTAATAAACAAGCTATTATCGCTAATTATCGCTCGGGCTTGGAAAACACTACCTCGTCTTGCTATATAGCGCCCCAAATACATGTATATATACTCGCGCAGCAGCGATCTCGGCACGCACGCGGCACACAAGACGTAGAGCCCGGGTTAATGTATAGTACGGCCTATCTCGGTTCGCGCGCGATACGTATACCTACCTACCTACCTCGCGACTTTGTGTTAAACGACGAACTCGCACGCGTCTCTGGGATTTATTACGCGACCCGGAGTTGCGAGAAAAAAAAACATTCCATCGCGGCTGTATCTTTATTACACCTGCAGTGCATTTGATAACGAAAAAAATTAATTTATTTATACTTTATATTTATAAAGACGAATGCGTGCATAAGTTACTCGTGCATACTCGTGCATAAACACGCGCCGCAATTGATTATTCATTAAACACAAACCGAGGACGACGCGAGCGCACCTCGTGTCGAAAATTGTATCGAAGAGCTGCTGCTCCTGCGGCCAATGAACTTTGAAAGAGAGAGAGAGAGAGAGAGAGAGAGAGAGAGAGAGAGAGAGAGAACTGCATACCGCCCTGACCACAAACTCTCTGTTTGTTTATTCATATTGCGCCGATTGTTATTACGAATAGACACGATCCACATACCAACGGGCAGGGGGAGGAGAGAATTGAAAATTTCAACAGCTGTTATGATGGAAAAATAAAGTTGTGTGCCCGCAGTGCGTTGAATAAACTGCGAGACTCGCAGCGAGCGCGAGAGATAACAAAATAAAAAGCATCCGGGTGTGTGGATGAAACAAAAATTTTTTCCGCTTGCCCTCGTTGTTTTTGCTGCAGCGTGCGCGTAGGCCATAGGCGATTTACTTCTCGAAAAAAACACCGCGGACACTCTGCACTCCGATGATTTGACCTACTTTATGCGAGTATATTTTGCGCATGGGTCATCTATACAACTTGGAAATATGTAAGCTGACAAAGTTAGCGAAAAAAAAAAACTTTCACTTGATGAATCGCGTTGGTGTATGGAAGTATACTTGATATACAACCGTCACGGAAAAAGTGACACTTTACAGAAAGTTTTGAAACATTAGAAATATACAGCTATACGAAATCTCCTATGCGTCACAGACATTCTTTTCGGTAAACGAATTGAAAGATCTCAGAGGAAACATATGGTTCATTCAGAAATAGAAGTGCCCATTGCCACGAGTCTGTCTGAGGGACAGTCGTCACAAGGGCAAGGTTGTCTCGCCGATGCAATGTGAAAGCAGAACAGCAGCAGCAACGGCGGCGGAAAAAAAGAAGAAACAAAAACGCCAAGACGCGTTTCTGCGGAGACGGAAATAGAGCATTACAAACAAAAGACTCGCCCACCGCTGCTGCTGGCTGCCTCGCAACAGACATCCTGTAGCAGACGCGTGCGCGTGCGACGCGAGTGCACACGGCGATGCGCCTAATGAGCGGGGAAGTGACGTTTGGTGGAATTCCTATGTAAGTGGACGCCTGATGACATGGGAATATTTGCATATTATAGCATTTCTCTTTCTCTTTCTCTTTTTTTTTTCTCTTCGTCCAAAAAGTCGAGGCGAATGATCACGCGAGGCGTATATACTGTTTACGAGAGCGCGACATTATACTCATTTCGCTCGGACCCTAAGTGGACGATATAGAAGGTTTAGCTTCATTAGGGCTCTCTTTCTTTCTCTCTACCTCCCTCTCGTTAAGAGTATATTATTCGAAATTCGTTTGTGGTCTGCTCTTTGATCTCTCGGTTGTACGTAATGCACACTACGCGCAAGTCAGGTATTGCTGTTTTAGGTAAGAAGGTAAGAATATTCCTGCCAGCAGATATCAAGCTCCCAAGAAAATGGGAAAAGTTAAGATGAGAGAAACAGCAGCGGCGACGCTGGGTGTGTGCTGAGCTTGTGGAGTCACCAGAAGTTTAATTCTTATTAGTTAGATGATTGCATTGCAAGTTTGCATCAAGAGAAAGAGAGACCAGAGTGGGGGTAAAAGGGAAAAAGGGAGAGAGAGAGAGAGAGAGAGAGGAGGTGGGTTGAGGGCAAAGAGGAAGAGAAGTTAGAGATGTGACGCCGGAGAGCTCCATGCCGTCGAGTTAATAATGTCAAAGCTTGCTGGGGCGCTGCTGTTACGGCCACAGTCACACAGAGAAATGTAACGTAGTTGAACTTTCGGCAATAGAAATGCCTGGCGGGAAATATCTGGTTGCATTGTTGGAAGATGTTGCGAGCTGCTGCCACTGCTGCGCGCGTTTAAAAGTATACAAGAAGAAAACGTCAAAGGCGAGGGACGTAAACTCAAGTGTAAAGTCAGGGAGGGGGTGCACAACATTGAGGGTAAAAAAATTAGTAATATGTTGGAGACATATGTTGAAGAACAGCTTCGATGTAGTTGCTGCTGTCCTCGTTCCACGATATCAGCCGTGCCCATTAACATAATCCCGGATAATTTGGAAAGAAAGCAAAAATTTTTAGCCTCTATACGTGGTACATTAATAAAGCGCCACCACGAGCAACACCGCCAACTCCCGATGAAAGCCAAAAAGAAGTGCAATAAAGACCACAGCACCCTCAAAGTGTGTCTACTTCTATGCCGTGTGTATACGCCCAGGCGTTGGAGGAGGCCGCGCGCACTAACTGCGCCGCGCGCGAGCTGCAAAAGCATCGAGAGAAACGGTTCGGTGTGTATACAGTAAGCGAACGCGCGAGGCGGCTAGCATACGGCTCAACTTTTGCTCGTTTCCGCCGTACGTGCCCTTCTTCGTTCGGCAAATTTCTCGGCATCTCTGCCGCTTTTCGATGCAGCCTGCGTACGCACGCGCAAAATATGTTTCGACAAAAAAAAAAAATAAAAAAAATAAATAAAAAAATAAGTAGGAAAAAAATAGAAATAATAATATAAGAACGTTATACGGAGCTGCAGCACAAGCTATCCTTTGTACTTTCAGGCACGAAAGGGATTTTTCCTTTAACCTCGTATGCCCTTATATATATTCTTTATGCGATCGTTTGTATCAAGGAATTATGAAATTGAATTTACCCAAAGAGAAGAGAGTCAGTGGAGGCATTTAGATTTCAGGATTTTTCTCGAAGCTGCCGCTGAGAGCAGCTTCGGTATTATATGAGCTAGAACACGAAGCAGCGGTAAATTTAATTACTCCCGAGCGAGCTGCCTGCGGGGAGAAGAGCAGCGAGTCTTCTCTCTACTCTGTACGTCCGTGTGTTCTTGTCACGATTGACCGTTGCTTATACACATGCACAGCACAAAAGGATCTCGTCCCTGCGCTGCTGCCGCTGCATGGGTTTATGTAGGTATATGCACGTTTATACATACGGCAGGTACGAGCGAGATTTGCGTGCGCTGATCATCGCATGCGCAACGCGAAAAGGAGATCCTTTTGTCCGCTCGAGCACAATGGCTTGTTGATTTGGCTTACATATTATGCAAACATATGCCTTTTTTTTGCTCCATCTTTTTCGCTTTGTGTGTCTTACGCCCTGGCATTAAGAACACATCGCTTTTAACGAAATTACGGCACACGAGCTGAGGAGTATAAGAGAGAAAGAGAAAAAAACGTAATCAACGTTTCGCTCTGTCTCTCTGTCTCTCGCTATATATATCTTACGTATCATACGAGATTACTAAATACACGTACGCCCTCTCAAAGAAAAGTTGATCCAAGAGCAGCTCAGGGGGAAATATATATCTATACGTGTTATGGTATGTACGTGTGTGCGGGACGCGCACGCCACACACCATCCTAACTAGTTTAAGCCATTACAGGGACTGCTGTTGCTGTTTCCGCACGTATAGCGTATACATATAGAGGTAGAGAGGTAGAGGTAGAGATACGATGTCTGACCAACGTCGAGAATCTTATATCCCGCGGGGATCGCCGCCGCACGAGGGTAAAGGAGAAAGAGAACAGGTTAGAATCGCTTAACTTCGGGCTAATTTCGGCTGTTCCGGAATATATAGTGTACGTTCCGAGCTTTACATTATACAGTTAAATGCATGCAGCAGCAGCAGAAGTAGCGGCAAGCGAGCCAGTGGTAGTAGAGTAGACCGAGACAAAATCATTGATTTAATAAGCCCGGGCCCAGCCGTCGAAATAAACGGTCACGCTGGGCGCAGCGGTATGTATGCGTAACTACTGCAAGATATTCGATTCTCTGCTGCAAGAAGACGCGTACACCGACATGATAAAAAAAACACGGCAATCGAGATTGCCATATACTACGCTACCACCGCGCGTAGCCGCAAGTTTATTGGCTTTTCGGATATATTGGGAAAAACGACCGATTTAAATAGTAAAACACATCGAGCGTAAGAAAAATTGCCCGCGGGGTCTTACTATATATCCGACTATACATAGACGTATAGAGCAGGATGCGCAGTTACAGCTCGGAACTGGCATGGCAGATCGAGTGTATACGTATAGGTAGACGGGGGCTAATCTCCCTACGCGCGCATGCCTACAGGCCCCTGATTAATTGTCCCCGGCGTTGCTGCTCGTCGGTTTAATTACAATTAAGTGAAGCCCGGGCTAGCTCGCTCTGCGTGGCGTAGCCTGGCGCGCTGTAACTGCTGTGCGGCGCGCGCGCGAGTCGATGAGTTTGTACCCGCGCACACAGCACCTTTAAATTTATACATTTTCGTGTGTAAAGTGTACGTGTGTACGCGCGCACCCATTAATTCAGGAGTTCGGTATATCCAGTAGACGGCCTCGATTGCCAATCGATGGATAAAAGAGCCAAAGTCGCGCGAGGTGAAAATTCAAGAGCGATTGATTTTGGAGTTTTTGCCTGCCCCGATAAGCGCGTTTATTTTTTTCTCAGGGCTTTTTTTTGGCTTTCAAGAGTAGAATCGTAAAGGGTCTCTATGCGTCTCTCTCTTTTTTGGCAGCTTATGTGTGGCCTAACAAAGTTATCGGCATTAACGGATACTGTTACTTTTATTGCCTTGGAACTGGACGCGCACTTGATATTATCAGGGACACGACGTTGCTGCTGCTGCAGTGGCGAGCGTAACGATCCTCCGAGCGAACAGCGCAGCACCAACCTACTCACACACACAACACACATACAAACTCGCATCCACGTTTATACACCAAACAAAATAACTTTTCAATTTTGACGTGATCTTTAGGGTCCATCTAAGTTCAGTGTGCCTTTTCTCTTTCTCTCTCCCCCCTTCCCCTCTCTTCCCCCTTGTGAGTTCCTCTTCACTGCGCTATTTTTTGCGCTTTCTTTTATGATACGCGCGCTCTACTCGATTTTACGAGCTTTCCCAGTTGTTAAGGCAGTCTCTATGTGAATGTGGGTATACGTGTGTATGTGTATACAGTAAAGGCATCTACGTCAAGCTTGTACACTCTGTTATCTCGAGTAGTAAAAGGAAAAAAAACAGAAACGAAAGAACTACTGGAAGGCGAGTACGCAGATCGCTTTACATAAATAATTATTGCAGCGAGCGCGGCGCGTAACCATTTCTTTTTTTCCAGCTCTCTCAAGGCACGTAGCTGCTGCGCGAGGTTTTTATTTATTACGATATTCTAGCAATCATTCTTGAAAATCGCGAAATTTTAATGCTCGTAAAATCTCTCGTATACCGAGACCCTACACGCGCTTCTCTCATACAATATACCTACATTCAACAAAGTGTGTACCTAATAGTTGCTGTGAGTGCTCGCGTGCGGCAGAGGTCGTAAAAAGTATTCATTAGCGCGGTCAGAATTAACCTACGTTACGCAGTCAATGGCTTTAATTTCGTTGTTTGTATTAAAATGTACACATTATGTATGTCACTCCGGCTCGAGATGAATAAAAGGAGAATATCCCTTGAGTAAAATTTATGTAATCGCGCACATGCAGGCGTTTGCGTTTCGCCTCGAAACGTGTAATTTTTTTACTCGCGCACCAATTTTACGTCTGCGTAAGTTGTGAGTGGCCAAGGGCATGTATCAAATATAAAATACATTACAAAAATTGATAAAATGGGAAAAAAATTTTACGAGGAGAATGCAGTTGAAAAAGCAAGTAAGATTGTCGGTATAGACCGTTGCTACTAGGCTTCCATCATACGATCGAATCAAAACCCGCAAGAAATTTCGATGCACGGCACGCTAGAGAATTATAAAATACAACAAAAAAAACGAAGCAAGTAGAGAAGCGAATTCATTTGCATGATGACCGGGTGTGCGAGCGCACTGTACGTATATACATATATACGCGCTGTCAGGAACAGCAGCAGAAGCAGCAGTAGCAGCGCGCGGCAGCTAATGCAACAACATCAGCTTGTGTATATCCCTCAAATTGAGTTGTAAATTTAACAACAGCAGCGCGAGCGGCGTCAGCGGTGCGTGTAACGTTTCCTTCAATTATGCAATCTTTATGACCGTATATAGCCTCCTTGCTCGAGCTGCAGCAATTGAGAGTGCAAATTGTGTATCGTCAAACCGATATAGTGTATATATATTGCACAGTATCAGGTACACTTGGATTCTTCGATCGACACGGCTCGAAGGTTATATTGCTACGTAATTATGAGATATCGTAGGAAAATTTATATTGTGTATTTTTGTTGTCAAAGACTCACGATACAGCGAGAAACTTGGAAGTGAAAGAGTATGCGCTTCAACAAACCTGTAACATACAAAGAAAAAAATTGTTAATACATTATTATCATCGCAATTTTTTGATGTCCTTATTTTCTAAGTCAACTGATACTCGTGTCAGCGTAAAGCCTGAGCCATTCAATTATTACAAATCTCTTTCCAACATACGTATACTCTTTTAGACACAGCTCCCTCTCTATCTCCCTATTAAAAGCTCACTTTTCCTCGAGCACGGCATAATGGTGGAATATCAGTGGGCGCCTAGAAAATTTCATCATCTTTCGCATGGAAATTATGGTGCATAAATAAGCACAATGGAAAGAAAGAGAGAGAGAGAGACTCGAAGAAAGAGATGCGAGCTGCCGATAGCAATTGGTAGATATATTCACGTATAATACCGAGGCCATTTAATTACCTGTAGAATTTCAACTCTTATCGCGAAGAAATGCGTATATAGAAAATTAGAGGAAGAGGGAAAAAAAAGAAAGGAGGAAAAATACGTCGTTATTTTCCGCTGTAACAAGCGAGCTAGCGAGGTGCAAAAAAAAGTATTATATACACGGAGATAGTTGCGCGAGCGCGAGAAAAAGGGAAAAGAAGAAAAGGTTCCATGTTGCATTGCGTCACGGGCTTGTCCCTGCGGTAAGGTACCTTAATTTATGTTTCACTTTATTGGATGCTGTTTTATTCATAAGAATACCAACGTTACACCCCCTCTCGTCCCTCCCGCGCTCTTATGCCATGCCTGCCAGCTTGCTTATTTCCACTCGCAGTCATCGTCGACGTCGTCGTTTTCTTTTCGCGCTTGTACAGAAATCTCATTCTACCCTGAGCGCGCTGGCTCTCTCCTCCACCTCTCTGAAGCGCAGCCTCATCCTTTTCTTAACTCCGAGCTTGGTTGCTGCTGCTTGCTCGAGCTGCAGAGAGAGAGAGAGAGAGAGAGCGAGCTAACGCGTTTCAAGCTGTCTGGCTACGTCTAGATCTGAAGTGTAATTGACTCCTGAGGGACTCGTTGTCCCGCGTTAACAATCTACGACTTATTCTTTTGCCTCGCAGCATATAGGACGCTCTACTTTTCTTTTTAGCCCACTTCTTTTATCTCTCCGCACCTCTTTCCTCTTTCTATTTCTTTTCTCTCTCCATCCCTCCCACCCCTCTTCCACTACCACGGAGTGATATACAGTTAGAGTTTGTCTCTTTTTTTTCCTCAGCTTCGTCAACAAATGTAATGGTTTGACATCAGCCCACGTATAATAATATAGATAAAACGCAGCTCAACATATTGTATCGGTCATTACCATCAGCGCCACACTCGACATAATATTTTCTCTGTTAAATGCAGCTGTCCTTTTATACTTCTTAGCGCTTCGTCAACCGTCTCCCTGGTGCCTCGTTTATCGTCTTGCCGTCTCTCGAGTCATCTCGCTGAAGCGCCTTGCATTTATAGCTCGACCAGAAACTCTTTCAAAAGGGCTCCTCGTATATTATTTTCTCCTTAATTGAATTCTAAAACCGATTCGCGGAGGTAAGCGGGCGCGAAACCCCCTGACATATATGAATTCTCATACATGTGGACGCGAGTAAAAAATAGCACTGTGTAGCTCATTAGAATGTTGACGGCGCTTCTGGTGCACATACACACACACGAAAGCCTAAACTCTTTTGCTTGCGTTTTCATTATCTCATTTGCAGAAAAAAACCGCGTACGCGCTATTATACACCATTAATCAAGCCAGCCTTAGAAGGTGACCTAAGCGTCGGCTAAAAGTGTACATGTGTGTGTGTGTGTGTGTGTGTGTGTGTGTGTGTGTGTGTGTGTGTGTCGGCGTGGGTGGTTGGGTCGGGTGTGCGAGCTACCAACCACCGACCAACCAGCCAGACAGTGCAGTGCGCGCACGCCATAGAGGAATGAAAAGAAAGGAAGAAAAAAAAATTTTCTCTCTCGCACCCATGAATCACATTCGCGCTGCTGCAGTGGGCGACGATACAGAAATTCGGGAATTTTTTAAGCGCGCGGGACTGACATCACCCGCACACACGAACACGAACAGACTGAGGCGGCTGGTACTGCTCCGCATACACCTAAAAACCTTTTTCGTTCGAATCGCGAAAGCGTGGAAGATTTGTGGACTAGTACTGCTGCGCGAAGCTTTTGCCTCGGGAATATATATACTGGATTTACTTCGGTAAAAATTGCAGAGGAAAAGAGTGTGTGAGAGAAGGAGAAAAAGTGGGTTTGCGCGACACTGCGATAAAAATTGCCACCATATATACGCTGTACCGTTTCTATCTCTCTCTCTCTCTCTCTCTCTCTTCTACTGTACTCTCCCTATTTATTAATGGCGCTGAGATTAATTTTCAGAGATGGCGTGTGCAAGCGAAATTACCCTGGGCTGATGTGTCTCTTATTATGGCGTTGCTGCTGTTGCTGCTGCCACTGCGCTATACACTATATACAATGGCGTTAATTTATGTACTTTGCCAGCTCTAATATCAAATGCTCGCCTTGCTGCACGCGTGCAAATATATGACCTTCGAACTCGTTATTTATTCATCAATTTTCCCATGTTTCTCCGAGATGCGCGACAAAAGGTGCAGCACTGCTGCGTGTATATAACGTGTACGCGCGTCTATATACTCAACTTGTGAGCTGAGCGAGCTTTGGGCGTACTTTTAATAGCGTTCGACATCAGCGTCTTCCCAGCGTGTGATAAACGCGGGGCATCATCAAGTTTTGACGATAATTTACAGCCCCCATTTTAACGCGTATATTACACACACGAGTGCGGTAATGTTTAACGAAAATAAAGAAAAAAAAATTGAGAGAAGAGAAAAAAAAGAGACGGAGAGAAAGAGATGGAACGAGAAAGAGAGAGAGAGCTACGATGTTGGCAGTCCGAGAGTCACTTTTTCTCGAGAAAAATTCAATTTTGCCCCAGAAGCGGAAAGCGAATATATCCCTCGAAAGACTTTGGTCAAGCTATTACGCAAGGGAAGGGAAAAAGGAAATTTCATTTTAAAATTCGGGCTCGCGTCGTTATTTTAGACGGAAAAAGAGAGCATCGGCCGGCGGTGTAGCAGCACAAAATAATAGTAAAAGTTACGGGGGCCCGTTTGGCTGCTGCTGCTGCTGCTGTGCCTTGTAACTTAGCACGCGCGCTTGCACGATTCTCTTATAGGTGATGCCGAGTATTTTGCTAAAACTAAAATGTGGAAGTAGCTGCGTGTATATATAATTCATATAATATATAAAACTGTAAATGGAATTTCTCTCTCTCTCTCTCTTTCTCTTTAAATTGAGCCTCCTTTTTATCCTGGACTATACCCTTCGCGTGTGCGTCTTTTGGAATTTTTCAAAACGCCATGGAAAATGGTCGGTTATTTAAGGGCGCAAATGGTCAAGTAGAGAGAGAGAGAGAGAAAATCATTCGTATACGTTGACGATAAAATGTTTTATTTACGAGGCTACATAATGTGGGTCATTCGGAAAAGAAATAGAAGTCTGTTGACGCGAGCTACGAGCGAGTTGAGCGAGCCGAGCGAGCGGGCGCCCCGGCAATAAATAAAAGATGCCTTGGTGAACGATCATAACCCCCTGCACACAATTTACGATTAAAGCTCGAGTCGTTTCTCTCGTATAAATGATGCAATAATAAGACTCTTAGCGGTCCCGACGTATAACGAATTAATTTTTCCTCTCTCTCCCTCTAAACTCTTTTTCCTTTTGCTTCTGCTCCTAGCTATATTCGCGTATACACGTTTAATTACAGCGAGAAAAAAGATTAAGCTCTACCTATTTACAGATAGCTGCATCTATCGTATTTGAAAGCGAGTGTGCGCCGCGCGTCGCCGCTGCTGCAGGCTACAAAAAAATTAAATTAGCTTTCAATTGGATGTGCAAGTAACAAAACAGAAGAAGGACGCAGAAAAATTATTAAAGTGTACCTCGTAACTACGTTCGTTAGTAAATAAAAGTATAAATATATGAGGCAAACAATCGAGCTGAAAATTGTCCCACGCGACTTGGCTATACGCTACTTAAATTTGCAGATGCGAAATGTGTTTACACATGTACGTGGGGTAATATTGAAAAAGTCCACTGCAATGCACAACCTGGTTAATGAATATAACGGAAAGCGAAAGAAAACAACAGAAAAGTGCAATACGGCTGTCAGTTTGGAAAATTTACGCTATCCTCGCGAATGAACTAATGAATACGAAGACTGAAACTAAAATCGTACGTTTTTGAAAAGCTTGAGAGCGAATAATGTCCATATTAGGTATTAGTTATGGTGTATTTGCTAATCCAAATTGTTATAATATAACTTGTTAAAAATTTTCGCATCGATATTTTATTTATAATGGGAGTTATTAACAATTTTCTAAAAACATCCACGGTTACATCAATAAGCTCGCTTTTAATTAATTTCAAAAAGTCACAGCCGATTATATATTGGCCACTTATACTGGGCTCAAGGTTTTTTGGATGGCACACTTGTACGGTAATCATAAAAATCATTTAAATAATATATCTGATAAATTTGAGGACGCATGGCTTAAAAAAAATGATTCATTTATTCATAGAAAATAAACCGAAAAAAGTAGCATTTTGCTTTTACCTGATTAAATTTTTTGTAGCAGCTAGTTGTATTTATCAACTACGAAAGCAATTATTATTATGAGTAATAATTTAGGGGGAAAAACAATTATTTTTTTATACGTTTCAATAAAAAATCAAAAGTTTCTGAGAATCGTTCATATGCTCGTGTGTACCTTAAAAAGCACAGGGGTGTACCCGCAGAGCTTTGATAAAGCTTATATATATGAACGCTCGTACAATGCAGCGAGCCGAGTCGAAGCGATACATTATAGATGAAAATATACAGCAGCAGCTCGTCGAGGGCCGAATAATTGAGAGAGGCTCGAGAGCTGTATTTTTTTTTTTTTTTTTTCGTTGCAAGTAAAATTGACTGAATTTTTCATTCCCCCGGCACGATGATAATATCGCAGAGCGCGACAGACGCAGCGCAGGCCGGTCGATTGGTATCGCCGCGTCACAATTTTAACGCGCCTCGGCAGTTCTCGAGAGCTGCAACTACGCTATAATAGTGTACAATTCATTGGAAATGCATGTGCGCGCAGGATGTACACGCGTGCCTACTATTCTAGTCTAATTAATATAAGAGCCATTGCGATTATAGATCGAATTGAACCCTCTTAGAGCCAACTTCATGTGAGTACAAGAAATATTTTAGTGTCATCTATATACGCCCTCTGTCTGTAGTTAATAATATCTTTCATATATTAAATTACATACTCATAAGAGTTCCATGCGCGCGTAGCGCGCACATATTAAAGTCTAGTTTATAGTATAGTAGCTGCGTACATACATACTGGATCGAAGACTCGCTCTCGCTGTGTATATTGTCTTTCTCTCCCCCTTTCCATCTCTCGATCTATTTTGTCGTATTTTTATTTTTATTTTTTTCGTTTCGTTTCAACTCGGGTCGTCCCTTAGGCATATATTATATAGATAGCCCCCCGAGTTTTTGAGAGTCAATCGAAAGGTCGCAGGTGGTTATGTACGCGTGTACTGTAATGTTGTTACCAGCGTATACGTGTAAATTATACAAGGGCGAGGGATTTTTTTTCTTTTTTTTTGTTCGTCGACGCGTCGTTGCCCGTGAATATGGAAATCCGATAAAACTTTTTCTAGTTGACAATACACATATACACGAATTTGTGTTGCTTTTCCTTCACTCTTTCTCTCTGGCTCTCTTTTTTTTTATCTAATCTTCGCGTCTGCTCTCTTATACTTTTCCGAACGATTGATCAAACATTTATTCCCTTGCGTAATCGATCTCTCATATGCACTTCATCACGATGATTTGCGAGAAAAATCTGAATGGGAGACCGAAAAAAAGCCCGCACGCGCGTGTGCCTCTCTGCGCGCCATGGTATATATGCCGGGCGAAGACAAGTTGTATCAATGCTCGTTTTTCACTCACCATGGCAACGTGGCAGCGCTCGTTTTTGCAGCACACATACATACACAGATATAGAGGATGGGAGAGCTAACTGCGAACGATTTATTTTCTCGGGATGCAAAGGAATGCATTGAATATTCGGCAGCGATATTTAGGTATTATATCTACGCACGTGCGCATGATCGCTGTATGCAACGTTGGACTTGCGAGTCTATATAATACTTGATGAAAGTATAATGAAGACAAAAACAAACATGGCGTATAAATCAATAAATTGGCGGTGAGCGACTTTTCACTTCCGATCCTTTCTCTCTCTTTCTCGTTTTTGTCGTCAGGCACCTTCATCGACGATTTTTCTTATCGTCTCTCTCTTTCTTTCTAGAGTTCGTTTTCTTAAACTTTATATACGCCCGCGCAGCAACCGCCGCAGCGAGAGAGCAGTAAGCAAGCAAGTAAAAGCGCGCGACAGACTCTTGAAAAGCGTTTCTTCTCTAATATATCTTAAAACTCGGGCCATCATTTATCGGTGGTTGTTTTCCGTTTCGTACTTCCACGCGCTTTCAGAAGCCCAGGGTACTTTCGGCACGGGAAAAGCAGGCGCGCGCGCGCGTAAAGCTCAAGCTCGTTGTGTGCACCGCGCGGGTAAAGAGTCTGAAAAAACGGACTCTTTAAAAACAGACAGAAAGGGAGAGAGGCGAAGGGAGGGTCGGGAAAAAGAGCCGAAGAGCTTCGAGCTATATACTGCAACTTACCCTGTTTTCGAGCCGGACGACTTTTAGCAGCGATTTCAAAAGGAACTTTTTTGACATGGAAATTCTTCCGATAAGAAGTTTTTCTTGCTGCTGCCGGCTTTTAATTCATCAATCTATTTTCCGACTGTTTATGCCGTTCTCTATACAGAGGCGAAGGAGCGAGAGAGAGGGAGAGGCAACGAAGCGAGGCGCAAGCGAAAAAATATCTTTCTTCATAATAGCTCGAAGATTGAGGTTTAAAGAGAGGAAGAAAGAGAGAGAGAGAGAGAGAGAGAAAAGAAGAATCTTTCCAATTTCTATATAGGACAAACACGCGTGAACGAAGTGAAGTCACGAAACACTCTTTTCCTTTTAGAGCTAACTTTATAGGCGAAGATACGGCTGAAATACTTCAAGATTGTTAAAAAATTCAAACGTTCCGCAAGAAGTACACACACATACATACACACGCGCGGGCGCGCGTATATAGCTTGGGCTCTGAAAGAAGCTCGGTGGAAAAGTTTACCTTTTCACCCTTCAAAATGTACTTTTCTTCGAAGCCACCGTAAAGATATATACGTGCAGTACAATCTTCAAACCCTTTTAGAGCGAAACCTTTTAACCCTTTCCTTTTTTAAGTATTATACAATTTTTTTTTCATCCTCCCCGCGCGCGTCGCCAGCAATGAAAAAAAAAACGAAGCAAGAAAAAAAAGAAGAAGAAAATGCTGAGTAAACGCGTGTCGAACTTTATTATCAAGAGGCCACGACAACGAGTAGTATATATAGAATATAGACTTACTTAAAATTGCTAATATGCGCAGCGCGAGGGAATAATTGTTTCTTCTCCTGGAAAAGAGGAGGAATTTCTTTTTTCCGCCTCGTTATGATGAATAAATGAAAAGTACACATAGACATTATAATTTTCCCGCTCGCGCTGCTGCTGCCGTGTAGCCGCCGCTCCCTTCCATTTTTCCAATAATTATACACTGAATTTCGCCTCGAGAGCGTGGCGGAACAATCGAGTTACATAAGTTTGTGTATGTATAATATGAACACGTAACGTGTCTCGTCGACGATATGGTAATCCTCGGCAGCAGAATAGAGAGAGAAAGAAAGAGAGTGAGAAAGACGCGAAGGAAAAAAAGTATACACATTATTCTTTATTTTCCCGCGTACATCTATGCGCACATTTCAATCGAAAAAGAAGGTGAATACAAAATCGTTGGTAAGGCTTCCGGACGATTTCTTGCCCGAACGAAATTCGAGGCAGAAGAACTTTCGATTACGCGACACTTTGTACGTGCACGAGAGGCAAGCAACAGTAGCAGCATCGCCATGACTACACCACCAGTAGCAGCAGAAGCAACAGAAGCAGCAGCAGTACGAGAGAAAGGCATATAAAATATTCGAGGTGCAAAGATCGGCACGACATCGCTATATATACGCGGAGGAGCTGCACGGCAGCACCCCGGCGCTGTTGGAAAAAGAAGAGAGTGTGACACTCGATATCAGTTAGGCCGGTCACGCGACTTGAGAGAAAGAGTCTGCTGCTGCAGCAACGTGACTTTGTCGGAAGGCACGATCAAATCGAGAAAGAGAGAGAGAGAGGGAGAGAGAGAGAGAAAGAGGAAGAAAGAAGAAAGAGAAGGGCGGTATAACGATCGAAAATTGCACGCGACATGCAGCAGCAACCGGAGCACATCGTTTTAATTCCCTTTGATGATTATAATATGTGTGCCAACGATGCTGCTAACGTATAGCGACGAGCTAATTTACATTCAATATCAGTTTTGCGCGTGTATGTGTACGGTTTATAGCCGAGAATCTGTGTGTGTATGCCTCATATTTTTTCTTCTGCTCCTCTGTTTTTCTCGCTAACGGATAAAAAGCTGTAAGATTAAGCTTCGAAGAATGAAGCACTGGAGAAAAGACAGTAAGTCAAAATGCTCGGGGATATAAAGAGAGAGAAAGAGTGAGCTCGAGCACATACACGTACATACAGTCTAGACGAAATTGAATTTAAATATGAATGCGCGAGTGAGAGGAAGAATGGCTGCATGTGTGTGCGTGTATGTGGCACACATATAGTATGTAGCAGGCAGCCTCCTCATACATATATATCGAGAGACATTAAGTAAGGCCTAGCTTCTCCTTCATTTTTTGAAGTGAAACTTCTTTATGTGCGTTGGGTATATTCGCACGAATGTCAACTTCTCAGAAACCGAGTCCTTAGCGCATTGTGATCGGCATAAATTGATTGTAGGTTGAAGTAGTTAAAAGCGAGACCACGATGGCCGAGAAAAAATTTAATTAAGTTGAATTAAACAAATCATCATTACAAGAAAAAAAAATTGACAGTACCGTGTTTGGTCGTTGGCGATTCTATCGTCAAGGAAATATAACCTCGTTACGAGTAAGCAAACACATCGCTCTTTAGAAACAAAAATAAAAATAAAATAAAGGACGCTAGGTCCAGCGTAAAAATCATCGATCAAATGGCTCGCGCTACGTCGCCGCTATTCTCGAGACTCACACACACATACACACACACATATATGGACAAGTTTGCGTTCATTTTTCTCGATCTCTAGATTCGCCAACGTTTCATCATTTCCGTTTTCTTCTCGTTCGTCTTTCCTCTCTATATATGTGCTATATACTGCAACGGTGATGGTGATGGCGGTAGTGGAGGTGGTTGTCGACGCTTTCGCTCATCCATCAAGCTGCAGAGCAGAGCGAGTGCATATCCAGCGGCAGCAACGGCAATTTGCAAAGTTACAGCGAGTAGTCACTTTTGTAACGCGACGTAACGGAGCGTAAAGCTTTCACGCCACGCCGACACCATCCTCTCCTCTCTCTCTCTCTCTCATGCGCGCACTCTATATACCACGCTGCAGAGCTACAGAAAGCTACAGCAGAGCCTGCGTTGGCGCGGCACTGGGGTTGAAATTATTCGTGTCTAGAGTTTCGCTACGGTCTTTTCTCTGTACCCAAAGCTTCCAGATAACCCGAAGATCCTGCGTGCTGTTTCTCCTATGTTTGTGTATGTGTGTTCATTTGCAAGCGTACGCGTGTGCGAGAAAGATGTGAAAATTACACAGACTATTTTTTTTTCTACCCTTGTTCCACTCCTATCCTTTTTTCCTTTTCCAACCGTACATAGTGGGTATTAAGTGCTTTTTTGCTTTTTTTGTAATGAGATGCACTTTTTCGGATTTGCATAACTTGCCCCGGATGGAAACTTGATAGGCTGCGAAGGCTGAGCTTTTAAAAATGTTTCAAGATGACGCAGGTAACCCGCTGTGTGTGTGTGTGTGTGTGTGTGCCCGTGCGTGCCGTGCGAGCGAAGCACAAAAAGGAATTCATCAAACTCGATTCTGTAAGCACCCTCAAATCCATGGGTTTTACAATTTTACGTGTTCCGTAAAAGCTCCTCTTTTTCATCGTACAATTTGATAAACGACCGTATCCGTCAATTTCATTCTGGATTTTCTCCGTGTAAATAACTTAATCCATTACATAAAGAAAGGGAGGCAGAAAAAATTACAATGACCGATCATTTTCATATGAATTGAAAAAAAAGCTCTCTACCTTTGAAATTCATCAGTTGAGTATTCTACTATACCCATTTGTCCGAGCAATTATTAATGACAGAAAAGCTGCAAAAATATCTAATTGAATAAAAGGCTATTTTGCAAAAGAAAATCAGCCACTCTAAGTTTGATTAATTTTTTATCGTTATTTAAAAAAGTTTTCTGTCTTGGGCACGAAAATTACAGAATTAATACACTTTATGTTGCAGCTTGCAAAGCGAAAAGAAAGAGAGATCGTACATAAAAAGACTTAATTTGAAAAAAAAGTTTGACCTCTTTATTCTCTCGATCTCTCTCGCCGAAAGAAAGTTAAGAAGGAGAGAAGGGCTTTTGTAAAAACTTTTCTCGCTTTACAATATTATAAAGTGTGCAAAAGAGAGGCGAAAAAGGAGCGCGAGCTTTTTATTGATATAATTTTTTTTCCAGCCGTCGTCCATTATCAGAGGTAACAATGTCAGCTTCATAAGCTTGATCCTTACATTTTCTCTTACGATTGTGCAAGCTCACGATGGCTGTGCTGTGCTGTTCTGTGCGCGCAGGAGCGCGTAGAATTTTTCAATTATACAAAATATTGTCCTCCGACGTTAATGAAAGAAAAAAGCCATCTACAGAAGTAAGGCGAAATTTTTCGCTTCACGACCGAGAACGAGTGTATTTACACAGACACTCGCACACATTACAAGGAACTAACGGGGGTAGGAGAGGGGAAAAAGCAACTATCTCATTAAAACTCCTTCATACCAATAAATAACCTTAATTGACTTTAAATCCGGCCAACTTCCGCAGATATAACCTCTCTCGCACGCGCTCAGGGGAGGAAAAAAATTGAAAGAACACGAAGAAAGAGCGAGAGAAAGAAAAAAAAGAAGAGCATAACAAGACTAACTGAGAGAGAAAGAGACAGAAAAAAGAGAGAAGCAGTGGCAGCAGCAGCAGCAGCAGCAGTAGCAGTAAGAGACGACGGTAAATTCGCCGAGAGCAGGAATTTCAAGTGGATATGCGACGTTCCTTAAATCATTAAGGATTAAAGTGGCCGCACGAGCTTGCAATGTGCTGCTACTACTACTACTACCCAGTGAGCTAGAGGCTAAACCTAGAGCGGGCAAACTTTTCGCTTCGTTCGCTTCCGACTCTTACGAACGTAGATATATATATGTGTACCAAGTATAGGCATACACGCGTACACACACGCGCGCGCACAGACACCACATCACAGGATTCGTTCGTTATTCTTTACTTTTAGTCTTTTTGCTTTTTCTCGCTAGTCCACTTTGTATCCCGGTGTCCGAGTAACTTTGGGGAATGGGGCACACGGCAACGGGAGAGGACGTTTCGCTCGAGAAAAACTAAACAAAGTCGCACGTGAAAAAATGGCCATGAGAAAAATAAAAGGGACACGGTAAAATCCCAACTCTTTGGGCTAATTTGTTCGAAAGAGAGAGAGAGAGAGAGAGAGAGAGCTCGAAACGAGCGCCACGCTGGCAAAATTCAACGAGCGGGGCTGGTATTCTTTTTTTCTTCCTCCCTTTCCCCAGCTCTTTGATCGTTGTCTCTTATTGCGAGCGCGCGTATCAGGCAGCACGAAAAGGTTTTTGCCTTAAATACGATCGCAACGCGCTTGCACCATATGCTTGCAAGCTCGCACACGCATCAATATGCGATGCGGCAGAGAATCGTCCTTTTCGTGCTTTATGGCTTGTCCAGCGCGCGACGAGGGCGAATTATATATAAAGCACGCGACGCGTTTACGACTGAATTAGCCGCTGTGAACGTGATTGCCATGCGCCTTTACATCGATGTGTGTGAGCTCCGTGAGTATAGATATATACGTGTACGTGTACGCCATGTATGTATGTAGGAGGCCGACACGAGACGACACCTGCACCCGGCCTGGGCACACACTTTACGAGCTTTCGCGTATAAATCTAACGTGGATTTCGCGCGCCTGATCAAAACTATGCTGCTGCTGCTGCTGCTGCTGCTGCTGCCACGGCTGCGCTCGTGACTGTGTACGTGCAGTGCGTGCGTGTAAGTGTACGACCGAGAGGTGCGCAGTAAATATTCTAACCAATTAACGCCGTAATTTATGCGCTAAAAATGCACACACGAGCCGCCGCGTCAGGCCAGGGCCAGTGTAATTGAATGCAAAAAATGTTTCTCGCTCTCGCGCTCTCTCTCTCTCTCTCTCTACTCCCTCTCTTCCTCCTTTTCTCCCCTCTTAACTTTTTTATCTTTTTGGGATACACGAGCGCGAACTTATCAAGGTAACAAAATTTTAAATTACGCGAACGTAATGGTATTAGGTACAGGTATATAGAGCCTATGCACGCCACGCTTATAATGTTATGCGCCGTAGTAGCCGCGTGCGCGCGCCTCGGCGGTTACAGTGTACATGTCTGTATACGAGAAGTTTGCAGAACGCGCCAGCGCATAAGTCTCGTCGTTCTTTCTCTCTTTCGCTCCTTTTTCCTCGGACGTGACTGTGGCACATCGGTGCTCTCTCTCTCTCTGCAGTCGTGCTATAGGTGTACATACATTATAGATATAGCTATGAGCGCACGATCCCTACGTGCGCATAATGGCGCGGATGAAAAATTCCGACCGAGTCTATATCGCTATTTTGAATTTTTTCGTGCCCCCGACACCCAACCCGTTCACGCTGTGCGCGGCGGCAGCAACGGCAGCAGCAGGAAGAGGAGTAGCTGCGAACTGTTTTCTGCTACGACAATTTGGAAAATCCAAACGGGGAATTATGAACTTCATGCGTCGAATGCAGCAGAGTGTGCGCACTCGTGTTGGAGTCGGTTGCGGATAAAAGTCACGTCCTCGTACGGCAGTAGCAGTAGAGAGCTTCCAAGCGAACACGCGACATTTTTTCCTTTTTTCTTTTTTTTTTTTTTTCACCGAAAAATTCGTTAACGAATGTATGTGAAATTCCTGTATCACAAGCGCAGAGATCTCGCCTGCTACATATTCGAAATAATTGATTCGAATTTCCGACTCTCGAGCAATTTCTCTCTCTCTATTTTATCATTGACATACAAACACACCCATACACAGCATACATGTTTAGATAGCACAGCACGTGCTCGCGCGCGTGAAAAGATGGGAATTGTTAAAATATGACAGGCGTTGATGATACTGTCATCCGCTGTTATATACGGCCTCTCGGACTTTAAATTGGTCCCGGGCATATACTATACATACGTGGGCAGCATCGATATAGGCACAGGATAAAAGCTCCTCTTGATTGAAAATAAAAATGTATCCAGGGGACATTCGTCAACGTCATTGAAAAACAAATTTATTTTTCAAAGGAAAATATTGTATTATAGTTATATTTAGATAAGCTTATATCTGCAGTAAACATCGAGCCACAGTAATAAAAGTTGAAAAAACGCGATTTCGCTGCTGCAGAAACAAACGAAACAATAAAAGAGAAAAAAGGGGAATACCGGAAAAACTCACGCGAGCGAACAATCAATCAAGTGCTCGTCGTCTTTTTCGCCTCCCCCAGTGCACCGAAGAAGCCGGAGAAAAAGAGCTGCGAAAGATATGGAGATATAGCCCCGAGTCTCTCTCTCTCGGACAATCGGCCCGGCATTAATCACGATAATAGAATTTCTCTCTTTCTCTCTCTCTTTGGAGAGCTAGGCTAGGTTCATTGACTTAATCCCTCTCGGCTGTGTATGGGCTGCTGCGCACGCATCGATCTGTTACAGAACTTGAGAGGCTAAATCATACCCAGAGCTCTCTAAAACGATGTGCACGCGAGTAGGAATTACGACCTTCCAACTGCACACGCTCGCAGACAAACACACACACACACACACACACACGAAAGTCTACGTCTACATACATGTACAGGAATGCAATTCTGCTAATAGCTGCTGATATAGTATAACATATTATAAACGAATGTCTGCGGTTGCGAGGGATATAAGAGCCGGAAGGACGTAAAAAGCTGGAAAATTATGACGGAATTTAAAGATCAGCCCCGCCGCAGCAGTACGTGAGGATGAAAACATCGATGTGAGATTTATTGGACATTTGTCGCGCGCGTCTGTGTGCGCTTATATAGCTGCAACGCGTATATATTACACAAATGGGAAATATTGGCTATACGAGATTAAGCAATTGCGCATCGTAGCGTACGGCTAAATCAAAGAGTGCACAGAGCTCGCGGGCTCTTGTGTGCACCTGCTGCTGTTGGTTGGTTGGCTGGTTGGTATATATTTCCGGGGGATTAATACTCGGGCAAAAATACAATCAGGCTGGTTAAGTTAATGGAGGTGGTGTGCGGCAGAAATTGCCATATCAAGTGTGCACTGTGCAGTGACGAGGCGCGCGATCTGTGTGCGAGGACCCTCTCTTCAAACCGTTCAAACGGATTCGTAATTATTTTTCATTAATCGCGTATGTCCTAGCAACTGGTGTATAATCTCTTCATATATCGATACGTTCGCAACGGATTGATTTCAATATGAATATACACTTTAGTATAGTGCACGTGAAAATTGGGCGGAAATTGACAAAGATAAATGAGATAAAACAAAAAAAAATTGGATTAAAGGATTATAGAGGCCGGAATTATAGAAAACCACTCGTTGGACACGACGCTCGCTATATATAGAGCAGCTGCCCGAACAATTGCCGATTGCCTCGCAACGTTCGCCTCGACTCTTTATCTTCGTGTCTCGGAGCTATCTTTCTCGCTCGATCTTGCCTACTACCCCCGCCCACTCTTTTTTTTTCTTTCCTTTCTTTTGCTCCGCTGTCTCGCGATCGAAAAAATGTGTACTATTTATAAAGTTAACGAGTAATACCCGCAGCAGCGCGGAAAAATCAGCTCGCTCCGAAGAGAGAGAGAGAGAGAATACTTTACTTATGTACCCGCGCGCGCGCACCCGAAACTTCGACGCCAAGTTTCAACTCAGCACAAAATGTTTTCACTCGCGCACACATGTACGCACTCGTTGCACGTGCTATATACGTAGAGTAGAGCGCCTACATATAACTATATGGAGCAGCATACACATACACTTCTAGTTCAAATAACTCAGAGAGCGAGAGAGCGCGGGCAACTTCCTAATCTAAGCTTCTCCTGCGATGCTTCATACCTTATATATATCCACCTATATAGCTGGTAGTACTCTCTATATACCTCTCAACTTATTACGTCTAACACACACACACACACACATGCACGCGCGCACATGCACGTTCATACACGTGCGTTGCTATTTTCTTCTACTTCAATTCTCGTTTCGCTTTTTCCGCCTCTTTCGTGCTTCCGGAGCAATGACAGTTTCTTTCTTAGCCTTTCCACCCTCTTCGCCCCATCAAATTCATTTTTCCGAGCGCGCGCAACGATTTACGAGACCTGCTTCTAATGGTCAAACGATTGGTATCGATTTGCCGCGCACTAAAAAGAAGGAAAAAATAAATTTTTAAACTCTTGCAATGAATTTCTCGATCGCTCTCGACTCCCTCTCATTCCTCCTACTCCTCCTCCTCCTCCTCTTACCTTCCTGCACATTGCCTGAGAAGAATATTACCCGGGCTTATCGATGAATGAATTTTACTTCGGCTAACATAAAGATTAGAATTTCCACTGATGGACTTTATATGGATGATCGTCAAAAATGTACTTGGAACATCGTGCGCTACTGCCTGGCGTGCGCGCACGTGTGCGTATTAAAAACAATTGCTACTGCCACGGAGCTGAACGAGCGTTTCAGGGAAAATTTTCAACTCTATACATCTCTTTGCGAGGAAAGATTACGATCCGCAGTCGAGAGCTATATACTTGAGAGTAGAAATTTTCTCCAACCAAACGCGCGCGTACGCGAGCTCGTAAAAGCGAAATTAAAAACCAGTGGCAGAATTGAAAAACATATAATATAGGCGTTTTGGCGCACATATATTGCGCTCATCTTTACGATCAGCCTGTGTAATCTTCACTGACGTCGTAATATGACTTTTAAAACTACGTATTTTTTAAAATTAACGATGATAACCAGCTGTAGGTACGACGTCAGCTAACGCAAAGCCTATAATGCAAATAAAATTGGCTTTCACGGTATTATTTTATGTTCCGTACAAATATTACATACATACGAGCGCACAGTGTCACACAAGCGTGTAAAAAAAGCAATTTTGAGCCTTTGAGCGCAATGGCAATCTTTTCTTTTCTTTTTTATTCTGCCCCTTCACCCGCAACATCATTTATCGATGTCACACGAACATAATACGCTTCATACGACTCAAGCTCGCGTTATTTTATGACAAGTTAAAGGCGACAGTGAGAAATTGACCTTTAAATCGATTTAATAATACTGCGTTTTTTATAAATTTTTTTTAAAATTTACATCGAGAGTTGGCTCGGCAGTTGAATCAAATTGAAAATGTTCCGTGGAGAGCGATCATTTCGTCATCACGCGCATAAAATTTAAATTGCAAGTTTATTTTATTTCGTCTCGAGTAGGCCACACTTACGTATAGACAGCAGCAGCAGCAGTAGTATACATTTAAGCGCACGAAAGAAGAAAAAAACTCATACGTGAGCACACAAGCTTTTATCCAGATGACCCAGTTCATGCATTTTTTTTGGCCTGTGTAACCGTATATAGCCCCGAGATATTAAATTTATTTTATTAGCTCTTCGAAATTACGAAAGAGAACGAGAAAGAGAGAAAAGGTTGAAATTTTTCGAATAAAATTTGTGTAATTGAAGTTGCAGGGAGCACAGCAGCAGCAGAACGTTGCAACGAATTTCATTCGTGTAAATATTTTACGCATGCGAGATCAACTGCATGTTTTTCGGCGTAGAGCGCCGAAAGTTCAAAAAACAGCGAAAAATTCGCAGATCGAGCCAAGATAATATTGGTCGAGGTCAAGAACACGAGCAAGAGTCGAGAGCGAGAGCGAGAAAGCTCGACTGCTCCACTGACGTGTGTGTAGGCTTTATAGAAATACACTTGGCGTTTCGGCCAAAACTTGTAAAAGCGAGCCGCCACCACCGCCTGATTCCCGAAGTTGAAGCGCAAAGAACTCTCGCGAAAAAAGTTTTACAAGAGCTTTAAGAAAGTGTATATAAGAAAATGCGATTTCGCACTGAATCAGAAAGAAATTTTTCGCGCGTGCACGTGTTAAATACATATAGCTTTATGTACATGAAATTTTTTTGGCCTTTTGAAAATTTACTCGACTTTTCAGAGCGAGACGCGTCATACCATTCCTCACCTTCCAAAATGTCGATTAAATTTTAGTTATAAAAAAAGTCGAAAAAAAAACAAGTCGACCCGCTCAGGTTTTCCAAAACACAGTCGAAAGCTGCGCCACAGAGTGTATGCCGACAGTATAAGAGCAGCGTCGACTCGACGCGTCGTCGTCGTCGTCGTCGTCGTCATCGTCGTTGCAAAGCAAACATTCGCAATTTTCCAGCTATACTATTACACATACGGAGTATATTCTCCTCACCATAACACAGTAAGGGTATATAAGAGCAACTTCCTCGTATAGCGAAAAGTTACATACGTACACTTACTTGCACACATGTGCGCGCGGCAGCATTAGTAGTACTCTCTGCGCGTACATATACTCATATATGCTATATATCAGAAACGATTTTCTCCGTGCTCCGAACGAACAGGAGAGAGAGAAAGGCAGTTAGGGCACGTTTTGGCAACGAGCCAATGCCCCTAATAGAGCGAGAGAGAAAGAGAGAGTATCGTATTTATTTATTTTAATTTGCAAAGTGGACGGGCAATCTTACCAGATTGTGCTTATTTTGCTGCGAGAAGAAGAGAGCAAAAGAGATTCGACGACGACAACGACACTTCTTCGGGCATCTATATACAAATAAAGACGATACTCGACCCCCGAGAACGCACTGATTTCGCAAATTTTTCACTTGATAATTTTCAAGTAATAATCGAGGCTTTATCATGTAAACTAAACGATATCACCCTGAGCCGTCCAAATCAAAGGCATTTAATAAATTACAGTTGAACAAATTTTAATAAATTAAATTTTGTGATGTACGCTTCGTGACTAGATGTAAAGAGCCTTTCAAAGGGCAATAACAACGAGTAATAACATCACAAGTAGCGTCAACAACATCATTGCGTACGATGCGCGGCACGCTCGGCAATACAGTTTTAACTCGGCTGCAAACAAGTTCGTATATTATAACGATGCCTCTTCGTCGACGGAATTTACATTAATTTACTCGCTAAATATATACACACATATTATGGAAGTCGATGCTTATGCTACATACGTCGAGCACGAGTGCGCGCGCGCATACTGCATTCGATATTGCGAAAACGAGAGAGCCCGAGCTCGAGAACTTTGAATTTTCCAATATTTCGGTACATTATACACTCGACTCGGCTACATTATGCCTTCATTATGGTAAAAAGCGATCAGTGCGTTGATTTCCCCGGCGCGGCGAGTGTAGTACCGAGAAGAAAACGCGCAAAGAAAGCTCGATACTGTAGCGCCTCGAAAAAGAGGCAAAATACCCTGCGTTTTTTCCCTGTCTTTCTTCCCTTCACCGCGTAGAAAAAAGAAAAGGAGAGAGAGAGGGAGAAGGAAAATAACTGTAGAATCGCCAGAGCGTAAAAATGTTCGCACTTTTGTGTATAGGTATATCTATATAATATATACAAGTTGTGTTACGCTGCAACTGCACGAATACAAGATACGCGACTGCGTAGCACTTAGGGAATTGGTATGCTGCTGCGCTCGCGTGTCGTGTCGTTTTCAAAAGGCAGACATTGTTGCCTATTAAAACGAACGATTATTGCAGCCGAATGTATATATAGAGCGAGTAATATGAATAATTGCGAGAGCCACGGAGGAACTTTGAAACCCTCCTATTTGCTCGCTTTAATGTTGCCAACATTTTGCAACCTCCCAAAATTTAACGTTGCATAATGTGGACCTGCTGTTGTTGTATCATAGAATTAGTTTGAAACCAATGTGTGGATTAACACATATAATGATAATTCGTGCACGATTTAAAAAACGGTGATAAATTCAGCTAATACCAAACATAAATTTTCATTTTAATTTCCTCGGCAAAGAACTTGACCCCTCCCCCCTTTTCCCCCTCGTTGCACAGAATCAACAGGTCGGTCGGAAGAGAAAATCTTTTCAGTGCAGGTGGGCAACGAGAAACAACAAAGTAACTTCACTTGGCGTCGCCCTTTCCTTTGGTCTTTTACGCACCGAAAAGTCCCCCGAAAATAGTCCAAGACACTTCGCGAGCTGCAATTAGACTCGCTTCGTAGTCGCTTCCGCTGACTGCACATACACACACACACTATATATTACCGCTGAATTTATGGCTTATGACGCGATTCGTACATTTTTTCAATTATCGACCGTTTAAGCGCCTCCGAAAACGCACAGTACATAGCATTCAAAGCAGTAGTAGTAGCGAAATAGCAGTAATTGTAAAAAAAACTGATAATACATGGTCATTAGCTTGGACTGAAATTCTTTTCTAATTAGTCAGAATTTATTACGTGTGCGAAGCACAGCGCGCCGCGATGAGCGCGAAATTAATGGTGCAAATTTCGTTTCGGGGAAAATTAATGCGACTAGAGTAGCTAGCTTGGCCCACGCATATACGCCCGACTACATAATGAAAAGTAAAAAAAAAGGAAAAGAAAGCGAATCGTTATCGCGCGCGCGTGTGTGCAGTTAGCGTCTCGTGAACTCGCGTCATTGAAATAATAATAATAATATTTTATCACCAAACTCCTTTTCAATGCAAAAATATAAATTGATAAACAACCTATAGGGGGCACAGAGTACCCGTACATAGATTGGTCCTAGAATTAATACAAAAAGACAAAAATAAAATATAAAAATTGAAAACAAAAATAAAAAATAATAAAAAAAAAAAGTAAAAATATAGAATACATATTTTCTACATCTCTTCCATACTCATAAATAACAAAAATCCAGCAGTACTAACAATAAAATCATGCAAGATACAAAAAGAACCAATTACAGTTAATTGTTTTAACACATTCGGAAGTAAATTAAAATATCTTTTGGCATTATACACATAACTTAGTTGCCCAATAAAACGCAGATGTTTAGGTATTGTCAGACTTTTAAACCGAGTGCTTCTCACCCTACCCACAAATTCATTACTCAGTTCATCGTACTGCCTCACTATTGATTTCACCACAAACACCTGTCGTAGGTCTGGTGGCCTAATCACGACATCATCACTCATTTCTATTATTATAAATGGAAAATCTATCGGCGTGTATACATGGAAAAAAGTAGTTGTTACGAATAATGTCATGTTAAAATATGAGAATGTGCCGGTTTTTTTACCAGCACATCCTAACATTCCAGTTAAGCTTGTTTGCAAATAAACAGGCGAGTTAGAAACTCGACAAGCAAAATAGCGCGATAAGCTCGTCGTGTGCTGGCAGCATTTGAATATATGATTATGAGGACTTTGGCGAATGTATAATTTATGAAGTGCGGAAAATGTTGCTACTTACAAAATATCGCGAATATTATAACTAGGCATTAAATTTCACGGCGAAAAAGATATGCGCTCGTCACGCATCGTGTCACCTGTACTCATTCTTAATTAGACGTACGTATATATAAAATATAAGAGTATACGCTTAGGAAGGTGGCCTTAACGGCGAGCGAGCTCGCGCACAGGATGTTTTGATGCGAATTTAATGAATGAAGAGATTGCATTCGAAGGTTCGTGCTTATCTCCTGCTTGCCTGCCTACACTGCTTCGATCGAGCATGAAATAAGTATAAAAATTCGCGCGCTCGCGCAGATGGGCCGATAAAGTAAAAAAAAAAATAAAAATAAAAATACAAATAATATATACACAGATCAGAAGTGAGAGTGGCGTGGATTCGCGGTCAATGAGGTGGTAGATGTCTGCGATGGCAGAGCCCGGCCGCACGAGAGAGAACGAAGACGAGAGAGAGACAAGAGGGAAGATGGAAACTTTAATTGGATTTGAAACGACGGCGACGGAAGAAGAAGAAGACAAGAGAGAGTCGACGAAAGCCTCGTATCTGCTGAACCAATTTGGGGAAAAAACGACGGGCGGACGAGAGCGCGAGAATGATTTATAATGCAAACGCCCCCGAAGTGGAGAGAGACACGTTTGATTGACTTTATTTGCGAAATAAGAGACAGACAAAAGTGGCGCGCGGTTGTCCGTGAAAAATGTCACCAGGAGGGCGAGAGAGCGAGAGAGAGATGTTTCGACAACATACAATTCATGAAAAATAATCTCATCAAAAAGCTCAATTTTTTTAACTAGGTTAAAACTGCGGCATATCGATAATGGGAAAATAGCTTTGCCTATAAATGTTTAAATTTTGATTGTGCTTCGTCAAGCTACTGCATCTGCATTATAATTCGAGGTCCGATTAAAAAAAGAATTAATAATAATAATATTAAAATAATCACTCGACCTTCACTTGGATGTAGAGCAGCAGCGGAAACGAGTTAAAGATGACACGTATAATTCGAATAATTACTTCTGAAGACGCAGTGCGCAGTGTGCGCGCGTACAATAATTTAGTTTATGCCACACTTTATATTCCGTATACAGCACTGCCTGTGCGAATGTTGACGTTTTAATTCTTTTCTTTTTTTTTCAAACTCTAACGATAAGATTACTGCATTAGCTACGCTCGTAAAGTACGCACTTAGTTTTTTGCCTAACGGATTTTATATACCGTATTTGCGTGATAAATGTTATCTGCCGCGCGCGGCATGGCAGTGTGCAAAAGCAGCCCATGCACATGCGTGTGTATACGTATCAATTTTTGCTTGATTAACAAGCATAAGTCTGTATTGTCGCTGAACAAGTTTATATGTTTGTCGTTTAGCGCGCGCTAATACACGTGCGTGGGCGGTGAAAATTTCGCGCACAGATTAAGCAGTAAATCAGCTCATTATACATAAATATCTAGCCGAGTCGAGAAATAGGTCGTCGCGGCGCACAATGAATTCATACACGGAGATGTTATTTTGTTTTTTCTGGCAGATTCTAAGCTGCAGCAACTAGCGCAATTGTAAACTTTCACGTGGCATAACGTGCGCATTATTCATCCAGACGCGAGCAGCTCTCAAACATCGCAAGAGAAAATCCAAGTATGGAGTTTAATTTCATGCGTTGCGCGCAGTACGCTGTGTCTTTTTTTTGTACTCCTTTGCCATATGAAATTCATCGCGAACTCATGAGGTTTTTTTTACATACATTTACGCGAAACTTGGTGAATTTTATGATCAACGAATCGTAAAAGCTACTTACAATATTAGTACAGCTTGAGCTTTCGAAATTATTACTCTCCACGTACCTGAAATGAAAGGAATAAAGTTAATTTTTTTTCGTACATTCTTGAAAAATTCAACTTCACATTATTACACTACGTTATTTGAACAATGGAATGTCGCAATTCTCGAGTGATTCATTTTTTCTTCATATAATTTGAAAATTGTTTTAAACGCGTTTTCATATTTCTGCAAAGCAAATTTTTTAGATTCTTTGTTGGAATATTTATTTCACTATTTTCGGCCTTAAAAAATGTAATCATTAAAAATCTATCTCAAAAAAAAATTATTATATGCAGAAATGAGTGAAAGCATGTTTGATGTTCGTTTCATTTCAGCATCAGTACACCATTAATGCCAATGAGAAAAGTCGAGCTTAACGCGAAAGCTTATGTGATGAAAAATTTAAAATGTTTTATTAATTAGTTCATTTCCGCGCAGAATAATTGTCCAGCTTTATGTCTACTTATAATTTCAGTCGTATTTTGCTTTATAAAATGTACATCGAAGATGAAAGACACGTGAATAAAAAACCTTGCAACATCGAGGATCGAGCACTTCTGACGGTGAGCAGTTCACTTTTATACTCTTTTTATTTCCATATCAATAGAGAAGGCAAACAAGCGCACGAAAGAGAAAGACAGAGAGAAAGAGATAGACACTATGTGTACGGCAGAACGGAAGGAGTCGGAGAGTATAAAAGGCAAAGTAGGCACGACGATCACGAGTCACGATTATATACCAACGTCACGCCGAGGTGTTTAAAGGAGTCACGATGAAAAACTCCCGGACGAGCGCCTCGAAAAAAGGGTCGAGTTCGTGTCGAGGATTATTCACGCTACTATTCGTTGCAATTTTTTTCAATCTTTGTTTTTTTCTTGTTAACACGCGGTAATATATTGTTTTAAGGTGGATGCAAGTTGTTCGAAATTTTTTGAAACAGTCAAATTTTGATTTTCAAGTTCTTTAAAATTCCCTTGATATTTTCAACACAATTGTAATTGAAAAATCGCCGAAAGCAAACCAATAATGGTAATGTTTTTAAAACATTTTAAATGGCAATTTTTATATCATTATAGGTCATTATTCAAGTAGAGCATATTTCTCAGAGGTAACTTTGCCAATTATTGGGCTCCTATAAAAATTGTTAAACACTCAACCAAAAAATCGAATACGTGGTTAACAAATTAATTTTTTTACCTCTTGCGTAAATCAAGCCTCGGCTGTCACAAAAACAATTTATCAAGCGTGAGTGAGTGAGAGAGAGAGAGAGAGAGAAACGAGGCAAGAGAAGATAAAAAGCAGCGTAAAAAGGCTCGGGCTTTACCACCGCGACATTGAGAAACGGAACGATTCCGTCGTGTGTATCTCCACCCTTGCACTCGCGCGTTCAACGGCAGCAGAGCAGCATCAGCAGCAGAAGCAGCAATAGGAATATCTATTGATGCCTGCGCTTAGTCATTTGGCAGTGATTTGCCCAAGCAGAAGAGATATCGTTGTTGTACAACGACGACGACGAGGACGACGCTTCGCGAGCACTATTTTTTATACCCCCTGCCTTCATAGTTCCGCAGCGCAAATCGCTCACTCACATATACACAGGCGTACACACACACACACACGTATACGCGAGAGCGAAAACTGAAATTGATTTATTCCAGTCTGCTGCAATAACCGAAAAGAAACGCGCGTGAGCATGTGACGATTGATGGAGAAAGAGAGAAAGAGTGAGAGAGATGCCGATGTCCTGCTGAGCCGAGCGCGCGCAGTGGCTCGAAGATACTCAACATATATATTTTTGCACCTAAATAATAAGGATCTGAGGTCATCAGACTCTCGAAGTTAAATGCATGTATATGTGTAATGCACATTACAATACAGACGCGAGCGCAGACACGTAATATCTCGTACATAGTTGTTAACCTTCTCGCGCATGTAATAAGCATCATCGACGTAATCATTATAATTTTTATGCTATATGCGAGAATATTATGCTTCATGTATATGAACGTATACGTTGCGAGACGCGGGCTTCATACTCGTGCAATAAAAGTCTCAGATAGCCAATCGTTATTTAGATTAATGATATTCTCACGGGAGAGAGAGAGAGAGAACGTATCATCGGGCTTCTCTTTCTCCAGTCGGTGTATAAGAAAATTTATAGGTTCGCCCGCCTTACCCACACACACTCACACACACAAACGAGCGTAGACGTATGCGTATATCGCATATACCAGCGAATACGTATACATATACAGCGACTAGTACACAGCTATCCCGAACGACAGCCGTAATTTGTCCCTTACTATAATTTATGATTTTGTAGATTGCCATGGCCAGCCGCTATATATGGTACCTATATATATGTGTAAGTGTATACGTATGCCGAGCGGTACATATGCATAGTGCATATTATATACACGCGCGCAGACAATGTTATTACATGTCATAGTCGCAAAAGTAAATAATATATATACGTGTATAAATAACCCAGGCATACTGTGCTACGTACTGCGGCCACGTATTATCAAAAGTAGCAAGACTTGTCGAGTCGACGCTGCAGCATTACTTCAATTCGATAACTTAACGAGTCCAAAGGAGCCGATAGTCGCGATGAAGACGTTGTATCATTATAACATACACAAGTTGTGGAAGAGAAAAAGCTTTGAATCAGCCAAGACATATATATATTTTTTTCATTGTAGCACGAGTACACGAGTCGTCGTCGTCGTCGACGTTGTCGTGTGCGCGAGTCTGATTACGCGCTCGCGGAGAGAAAAATTCCTCGGGTTTCGCAAGGAGGGCAAAATCATCCGCTCCTTCTTTCCTAGGCAGCAGTAGAAGCAGCAACAGCGGCAGAGACTTGACAAAGAAAAAGAAGAATGAAAGGAATAAAATAAAAAAAGGAAAAAAACAAGAGCTATACGCGCCGAGAGCGCATATAGCTCCATTTTCCCCCAATCTCGCATGACACGCGACGTTGAAATGCCGATGCAATTAATCTTGCGTGTGCACGCACCCGCTCACCCTTTTTCTTAGCTACATATATATATATGGGAAAAGAGGGCGGTATAGCAGCAGCAGCAGCAGGCAGTGGTATATAGCACACACAGCTCAGAGAGGTAATGGTGGGAGTGAGAGAGAAAAAATTGGCTCTAAGCGCGCGCTCGGCTACTACTATGTGTGCGTGAAAAGAGCGCGTTTCGCTTGAAAAATTGCGTCGGCGTAAACAATTTTTTCGCCGTTAGCCTACACACAACATTGCCGAGAGAGAGAGAGAGAGAGAGAGGCGAGCAGCAACCCCATGTGCGCCGCTGCACGCGTCCATTATCCTGTTTATCACCATCGCAGCGAGTAGAGAGAGAGAGGCGCAGAGGTATAAAGGTAGTAGTAGTAGAGGTAAGAAAGAAAGAAGGAGGCGAAAAAAAATGAAAGAAAATCTGCTCGAGCAGGCAGAGAGTATGCTATATAGAGTGGTGGTATATATATACAAGAGAAGGTGATTTGCGGTTACGTGTGCGGACTCGTTATGTTAGGTAGCACTGCCGCGGCGGCGTTTCTGCATGATTATTCATGAGCTTGGCAGCGCCCGGCTATATTATATACACGGCAGGCACACGGCGCAAGACTAAAAAGCGCCTATAGACCTCGAACGCGCAGCACACCTCTTATTTGCTTTAATTAAATTTCGCCTTCGAAAGAGCTTTTCGAGCTCGGCTACGGCGCGCGCAGTTTCTGTGTCGCGCTTTCTTCGTGTTGCAGCAGCAGCAGCAGCAGCTTCGACACACAGCTGATACGCTCGCACGACGACGACGACGATGTTGTTAATATAGTTGCAGCGAGTGGAGCGCGGCGCATTCAGGTCGTATAAGCTGAACGATGCCTTTGGCCTGCTTTTCTTATCGATAACACGTACATCCCCTACTGTACGCGAGCTAGTATAAACGGACATTCTGGCAAAAATGTACATCGCGTCCTGATCTTCACGGATTCACGCATAAATACACAGCACGTTTAGGGCAAGAAAGAAGTTTCACTTGCAAAAAAAAAGAAGAATAAGAAGGAAAATGTGACGCGCGCCTCTCTGTATAGCCCAGCTTCCCAATAGCGCAGCGCAATAACGGCTTTACTGCGAGCCCTGCACGTATAATGCCTATACAGCAGCACACATATACGATCGTATACGTATGTATAAAGCGGAGAAAAAGTTTTCATGCCGCTGCATCCTGCGTCGAGCCGCTTGGCCCTTTTTTTTCTCTCTCTCTCATACTCTCCGCCGCACACTGCCGGACCCGATACTTCGAGCCGCATGATTCATAGGCTATCGCTTTTTCGTCCGCGATGAATATCGCTTCAAACTCGTGAGGCTTCTTTTTTTCACTATTTCTGCCCCCTGTCTCTCTCATGTGTGCTTGTATATATTGCCATAAAAGTAAGACTGGAGTTGCAAAAAATAGAAAGAAGGCCAAACTCGAAACGGCCGAGTGCGCGTTGGACACTTTGAATGGTCGTGCCGCGCACGTCTATATTATACGCATTTGCGGAGAACACGTATCAATTAATTGGAGCATCGGCATGTAATTTTGCTCTTTCTCTTATTCTCTGCGGCGAGCGCCCGCCTACGGGAGGCTATGAGGCGCGTGCACAAAGGGCCGCGACGGGCGCGCGAGCGGCTTTGTCGTGCAGGGCATACGTGTGCGGCGGCGTAGACTCGCGCGTAATGTAGTCGCGCGCGTAGCACAGCCGAGCAAAGTTTATCTTGAAGCCTCGTTCTCTCCCTCGCTCGCGTTCTTTACACATCCATCTATACCTATATACGTTATGCCGTATAATACGGCGCGTTTGGTGCACTGTATCATAACCTTGCTTCGCAGTGTCGGCCGGCCAGTATATGCGGGTGTATTCATGATCCGCCATTAATCCTATAGGATTACCGACGTACTATTCATCACGATGATTAATAAGGGTGGTCTCTATTGTCAAAACAACCATCTCGCGCCGTCCGCGCGCGCTCCCAGTATTTCTATATACATGTGTGCATGCCGTATGTATGTTTACGTCTCTTTGTCTCTATGTGTCTGATACATGCGGTATGTATGTGTGCGTGTACATAAGCGTGTGCCTATATTATATATACGTGCACAGATGAGAGCTGTGCCCTCGCGCGGCCGCACATTCGTAATTTTCATAATCACTGCTGGCGCGTCTGTATACGCATATTTGCATAATCGAATACATTCATAACTCTCGAATAACGAGTCGCGAGAGCATTGATTCGAAGAGAGAACACGGAAACGTTGGTTCTGAAACGGAGCATTTCTAATAAAAGCGAAGAAATTGAGCCGATGTATAATATGTGCTGGTAAAATTCCATCAAAGTCATCTTCACCGCGGTAGGTTCAGAAGAAAAATTGAACTGTAACCTCTTATTACATGTTAAACCTCTTCCTCGGAATCAACGATCTAGTCTTTTAAACTTTGCCTGCGTTACCAGGATATTCATAGTTCGGAGTATGACTCCTCACTAAAAGGATAATCGATTAACCCAAAAACAGATGACTAAAAGTTACTCTATGACATTCGTTTTTTTAAAGAATGCTTATTAATTTTGACTATTAAAAAAGTCGCACATTTAACAATTTCGATATATAGGTCAACTTCGTCAGTTCACTTGCATGCCGTTCGGGTGAAACATCCCGCCATGTACATGAAGCACATGGTGATGGCGACGAGAGTGGAGACACCTCTCGTGTACCGCCAATTTAAAAATTCTGAACTCCTAATAAAGTATCAATACAGGTAAAACCAGAAGAACTACATTGTTTTTGATGAGCAAGGAGTGCTCTATAAAATAACAATAGAACTTCACTAAGGTAAGTTCGTTTAATCTTATAATTACCTAGTCTGTCTCTACCCCCCTTCATATAACCTGATAAATGAGTAATGTGGAGTCAAAGTATAAATATAAACATATATTTATTAAAGAGTACAAGTGGTGTACAACGGTGAGAGAATGGTGATACAACAGAGCGACCGCTTGTGACGGGAGCTCAATAGCAACTGACTGCGACACCTCGGAGCGCGAGACCGTTGACCGAACGCCGATGGCAACGCACTCTGGCGAGGACCAGATTTATATATTGAAACTCATCCCGCGTGTACAACTATATATTATACTCTGTTTAACATAACCGCATATTATATAAGCTCTTAACCTCCCAACAAGTCCAGCTTTCTTTCTCTCTCGATATCCTATATATGTGCGTGTATATAAATCCCCTCACCAGCAAGGTGGCGGGCCGACAAATTTGCAAAAAGAACTAGCCAAGCGCAAAGCAATTTATCACGAAAAGTCGAAAATTGGTTTTAGCCTGTCATTGCTAGTCGACTCTCGAGTTATATAGTGCAAGAGAGAGGAGAGACTGAGTGACGAGACAGGTAGATATCGCTGTACGCTATGCTTCGACAATTTTCAAGCATAATCCGAGAGAGCAGTGTGGACAAAATCATCTAAGAGTGAGAGAAGTCAGAAAAGCGGCTTGGTGGTTGCTGCATATATGCACTCCTCATAAAGAAAAGAAGAAAGGCGAAAAACAGATAGTGACCTTTTACGAGCACGCGTATGTATAAAATGTATATGGGCTACGTCGTATGAAACGCAATAGGTCAAAATGTGGTAAACAAAATCAAAGTAATTTTTCGTAAAATTTCCAGATTAATCATAAATTGTTGAAAATTTTCACCATTTTAGAAAGTGTCACGCTTCACGCGGTGCAGCCCATATATACGCACACACATATACATGCATAATAATGATATGTACGCGCGTCCTGGCGCGCACATAAGCGAGGCGAACATAGGCATTTTTTCTCACCCGGGACGAAGACTTGACGTATTGCCAGGCGTATCTTGGCTGCAGATCAGCCTCGGCGCGCGGCATACATGCATTCATAATGCCACCTGCTTAGCCACCGTCGCGTTAAGCGCACGCGCAAAACTGCCGGCTGCTTTTCTCTCTCTCTCTCTCTCTCTCTCTCGCTTATATAGCATGCCTGGGCTACATGTATATGGCATGGGTATAATATACGAGGCTATCGGCTTGATGAATTGAGCTCTTGCAAAATTCCTAAACACGCCAAGAGAGAAAAGCCAGAAGCTCGTGCCTAGGCGTTCTTTTTTTTCATGTTTACCTCCATATACTTTGATATCGGAAAAGACAGACGTGGATGGACGGCGAGCTGATGAATCGGGCTTGATCAAATTTTACCTCCCTCGAGTGTATTATGCAAGCACACACAGGCAGCACGTGTCGCGTGTGAAATGAGACGTTAAGGCGGATTCATCAAAAGCAGCTGTGAATATTTTTTACGCTGCATCTATTATTTTTACTCGTTAAATATCATTATGAAAGAAAATACGTTTTTTCGTCAAATATCATTACTTGAATATGATGGAGTAAGAGATTCGAGAGTCAGGTGCAAAAAAAGGACAAACGAGACGCAAATGGAACACGGCATGGCCAAAGAAAGACCTGCTTCATACACAACCTTGATGGTCGATCGCATTGTTTTCTTGCAAACAACGTAGCGCCGAGCCGATTGAAAAAAAAGGAAAAAATAAAATCAAATTGTAATTTTTCACCTCGAAAAAGCGTGTGTACGCCAACACGGCCGCCGTTGGTATCCTTGGAACGATTTCCATCTTGGAAAGTACAAGTACATACATACACGTATACACATGGGCACATACACAAAGACGTACGGAGCTCGACTCTTTCATTATATACATTGCGCATATATATCCCCCTTGGCGCTCGATATATCACCGAGCCTCGGAGTAACCCTGCGCGCGCTTGTTTCGCCGCCCGAGAGAGCGAGAGCCTTACCGTCTTCCACGGAAATTATTGCGAGAAGCCACAAGCGAATCGATATATATTCACCTAGACACATGCACACAGACATTGGCCTGGGAGTATATATATTTCAGGAACGACTGCGGAAGAAGAAGCGTCCAATATGTATGTAATAAATGTGTGTATATGTGCAACTGCCTGTATATGTATATATTTATGAGCTTAGCAGTGCTCGATGTATCTATTTTAAAGGAGCGCGAGAGAGAAGCGAAACTAGAACATATACACACATAAGTCGCACCTGCGAATCGATAGCTACGAGTAAACATTCTGCCCATCCGTAGAATAAACAATACGCGAGATTACGGCTCGTATCTCGAGACTCGGAGTATACGGCGTACACACAAGAGCGCGCCAAGGCGAACGGAGGGAGGGCTTTAGTATATACCGTAGGAAATACGAAAGGAAGAAGCGCAGCTTGGCAGCAATCACTTATTTCGTTTTACGATTAGTTTACTGCCGTCACGCGAAACATCGCACAAGTCGTCGTCGTCGCAATATACACTCCCGGCGGCCGTGTGCTTGCTCGGCCTCACAGTTTGTGCGAGGAGGAGGCCAAAAGGATTGCTGCTGCAAACTGAGTGGCGGGGCGAATGAGAAAGTGCAAAGGAACAGGAAAGGACATCGTTAAAGTCAGTGTCCTTCAAAGTCGTATAGAAGACAGAATTCGTGATTCGCGCGCAGGCAGGCGAGCAGGCAAGCCACGTCCAGGCGCGGCAAATTAATTGCCGGCAGTAGCCTAGCTAGCTGCTACGAGCTGGCTCTATAAGCTGCTGTAGCCGAGGCAGCTGCAGCAGTGGCGGCCTCAGTCCAGCCTTAAATCCCATATATATGTGACAAATTTTAATGGCCGTTTATCGCGGAAAAATTTATATAGCGATCGAGAAATAGAGTCGCTCGGGTCTATAAACGGTGTGCGAGCGCGCGCGACCGCCTGCCTGGCACGGCTCGCACTCCTGCGATCCGAGTCGGCGTCGCATCTTATATCTATACGTCGGCGAGGGGGGCACGGGCGAGGCTTCTTAATTGCTGAATCGTAAACGAGCGGAAATAATGTCTCGGGAGCGGCCGCGGATTGTTTCTATTGCTTTATCGATCGCGGGCGATATAATTTTGCGCGCGGAGCAAAACGAGCGTCGCGTCGTGCCCCGGAGCAGCGCGGCGAGCGCCACACTAAGTAATGAAACTTGCCCATAAATTTCGGCAGAGCGAGAGAGAGAGAGAGAGAATTTCGAGTCTGACCGAGCACGACTGCGACTACTTGCGATCGTATAGGAAGGAGCAGAAAAAAAACACCACCCATACGCCAGTAGCAGCAGCAGCGACGGCGGTGGAGCTGCGCGATTCTTGTCACGCAAGTCGTCGAGGAGGGCATTGAATAAGTCATGAACGCGCTCGTGTCTCGCTGATAAGCGGCCTCGATTTCATCGAGTGAGTCTGTACTGTAATGGGTATTTTAAGGCTACGAGCGTGAAAATAAAAAATAATCGAGCGCGACACAACAACAAAAACAACGAGCTTTAAGAGCGATCGACGAAGGTATACGAAATGAAATTAAAATTAAAGACGCACGTACGAAGATTTTAGTACCTCCGAGAAAAATCTAGGATCGTATTTGTAGAAAAAAGCTACATCTAAAAGGCGCAAAAAACGTCGCTCGGCAGTAAATGCGCGAGCGTAACTATATAGCGTCGATATAACAAAAAGCTCGAGCGAGCGAGTGAGTGATAGAGAGAGAGAAGGAGAAAGAGAGCTACACTTACACACGCACGTGTATACAAACGGTCTAGCTTAGCCGACGATAAATACATTCTTCCCTTGCAGTTTCTTTCTCTCTCTCTCACTCTGGTAAGCGTACGGCACGTACTTCATTCGAACGTCGTCATTTTAGTTCCATCTTCGTCGTCGTCTTATACTGTGTATAAGAGCCTGATGCAATGCACGCAGCTCGCTCTAACGCGCGCCGTTATCTTTCGCCCGGCTATATATGTACTTTTAACTCCTAGGAAACTGCGTAAAAGTGCATCTCGGTTCTGCTGAATTTCCTCTAGCTGCTTGAGTCTCGAGCCTCTTCGTACATAAGTTTTTATATCATTCTCGTCTCGCGTCGACACCTCGACGAAAGAGAGTGTAATAAAGCATGCCTGCTCACGAAGTAGCAGTGGCGAGACAGGAGCGGCTCGATTAGAGCTTATATATATAGTAGCCCCCATCGCTTCTTCGTACATACACATGCGAGAAATTTTTGATATAGATTTCGATCATTCGAGCAATCGACGGCCAACCCCCATGTGCGCGCAAACATTTTATCGATTCTGCAGCTCTCTCTCTCTCTCTCTCTCTCTCTTACGCGCGCGAATGTACTTCGAAGCAGCGCACAACTAACAAAGTTAGAAAACAAGTATAATATGTGTGTCTGTGTGTGTGTGTGTGTGTGTGTGTGTGTGTGTGTGTGTGTGTGAATGTGTGTGGGTGCGCGTAGTGCACGAAACATGTTGTCTATAGCCACGCGCGCGCGCACATAAACGTCGTATACACGCGAACAAAGAAGAAGTAGCAGTGGCAGCGGCAGTGCAGAGGCAACGAAAGGAGTATACACATAGACACACAATAGCATCGCCGCGTTTATTTTGGACGGTCGCTGCACAGCCAACTAAAGTCGTAAAGTACTTATGTACATATATATCTATACGATAAGAGCTACGGGGTAGTAGCACTGCACACATAGCCAAGAATTCGCCGTCGCGAGTTCATTCAGCCGTCATATCTGCGACTTGTCACTTTGTAGGGCCCTCGACACTCCGCGCACGTGCGTATAGTATACGCGACGATACGACACAATACGTACTTACTACTTGGGTGAAAATTCCCCGGCAATATTGCGGAATTGTCTTCTTATCCGCGCAGGTATATCTAATACCTCATCTACCGGCGCGAGCCCGGCCAATGTTTGCTCGACTTAATGAATGGCGATAATACGCCGAGCGCGTAATTACACACACACACTTTTGTGCAAAGCCAAGTTCATTCGTACATAAGTATCGACTGTGTTAAAAGTAACTCGTGTAAAGCCCATCAATAGTTCGACAATTGCACGAGCTTTTTTCTTCGCTTCCTCCATCGTCACCGTGGAAGCTTTTACGCGTTATATTTACGTTAGTGCGTCGATTGCCAAGTCTTTTGCGAGTAGTGTTTACTCGAGCTGCGTACATTATACCACCTATATATAATGTAAATTACACTCGACGTGCAGTATTTCGCGCGCTCGAGCTCGAGATGATGATGCGCGCGGAGCTATGTTTTCGTTACGTACTATACGCAGTAAAACAGTTCAGCTAAACTCGCTGCGTTACGCGTCTAGTATATGCAACGTTGCTTTTGATCAATCCTCGAGATCATCGTTATATTCCAACGAATTTCAAAACATTTTCAAGTTGTGTCTCCCCGTCAGCTTATATCTCGGCAGTTTTAAGTGCTGCTTTATTCATATATAACTATGAATAGGCTGCAACGCGTGCAGTGCAGCCAGCGAGAGAGAAGTTTTATAATACGCGCGAGGCGGCGCGGCGCGATGTGCATATCCTGTAACAAGCCCCTGCAACTCTCGTTGCCGAGCAGTGGCAGCGGAGATATCAAGTCGACAGTAATGCACGGCGCTCAAGATAGTCCAATGTGCATGCATCAAGCCCCTGTATATACGTATATTCAAACGTAGGAGGCGCGCGGCGATATACCGTTGCAAACTGCCTATGTGTATAGCTCGTATATAGCATGCATTTCGTAATGCACGTTCGTGTAATGACGGAAGAGTCGAGCTCTCTCTCTCTCTATATATGACTGCACTGCAGCAGCTGCGCGTACATGTCTATATAATGTGTGTGCGCATTTAGTAGTAGCGGTTTACATCAGTCTCTAAGAAACTGGAAAGACGACGTCGACGAGCGTATATAAAAGCTTACGCGAAACTCGGGCAAAATGATCAAAGCTCCTGAAAAAGAAATGAAGATCTGCCCCGTTCCCGTGCAAGCAGTCCAATCGGGCTCGCCTGCCACATCGAGTCTCGTTCTGAATGAAAAGCCCAACGATGCCTCGAAGAAAAAGATGTAGCAAAAAAAAAGATCCTACTCATCAGACGCTCGAATTAATTTTCCCAAGCGATAAGATTCAGGCAGAGAGTAAAAAAAAAGAAAAACGAGAGAGAGAGAGAGAGAGAGAGAGAGAGCGAGAGAAAAAGAGGAAAATCGATCGAGCGCAAATTCGAGGGAGTTTCTTAGTTGAGGGAGAGACAGCCTGGACTCTTAACAGCACGTGTATAAATATATGTGCAGCCACGCGCATTATATACATCCCCAATCGAGGAAATAAGAGTCTTGGAGAATTAATTCCAAGTGCCTCGCGCGCTACTCTTGACTCGCTCTCTCTCTCTCTCTCTCTCTCTCTCTCAGTCATTTTTTAAGTGCGCTTACCACGTATGTGTATGCACTTCAAGGACTCGCTTGCACGATAAAATTAAGAAGTCGAGCTAGAAGAAATCTCATATAAAATTGCATTTTCATGCGAGTGGATGAAACTTCGTATCCTTATGTTTTCGACCCTTGAGAAAGTCGAATCTATAATTATTTTTATCTGCCACTCCGGTTCAGGGCGAATACGACAAACGAAGGTGTTTTTCGTCTATATTTCGCAAACGAAGCAATACGAGAAAAAAACTACACGAAAAAGAAAAGCTGTGCTGTGTAGATGAGTGAAAAAGTTGTGGGAAAATTATGCGAGCTCGCGTTTAATTAGATTCTGCAGCACAGCAACAGCAACAGTATATAAAAGTATTCGTATGACTCGTTATTGGCTGAGTGCCGATATAGCTATACGTGCTACCGGATGAAAAAAAACTGCTGGAGTACGCGTCAAGTTCGTATGGTAAGTATCACGATGGAAAGAACGTAAGAGCATTGACACCACTGAAGGAAAAACAAGAGTCAAGGAAAAAATTTTAGGAGGAAGAAAGCCACTGTCATCGCAAGGCATATGATTTTCTGAGAAATAAGCGGAGTCGCTTTGTCTTCGCGCAAGGCTTAAACGATGCACGCGCGCACATATTTTCAGCACCATAATGTTTCCCTTGGCTTTTTTCAAATTTGCATAGTGCAACGTCACCAATTACTCTCGATGCTCCCTCTTTATTTTCTTCGTATGTAGCATCACGAACCAATTTTCTCGTTCGGCTTTCATGCAAAACGTCAAATTTATTTACGCGAAAAAGATACGTCTTCGATATTTATTAATATTTATTAATTTTTTCGTAAAAGGTGAAAGCCATATAATATCCCTCGTGCTGCGTATATTATACGTATAGTGCAAACATCCATTTACCAAAAAAAGAAGTGCTACGTCAGGTTTCTTTTGCAAGCAGAGAATAAGGCAGAGCTCCTCGCATCAGCAGCAGCAGCCGTTACATTGCCACATAAAGCGGCCAAGCCAAGGGATCGTTCGAGAAAAGGAAGACGGTGGAAGGAGGACTTTACAGCGTCAAGCGCGTACTCGTCGTAAATTCAAGCTTCTGCCGAGGCTTGGTCAGTAATCATGGAAGAAAAAGCGGAGGAAGGTAGTGGTAGGCTGTGCAGACACGCATGCAGCCGTTTTTCGGAATTTCCACGAGAGGAGAGCAAGAGAAGAAGAGAGAGAGAGAGAGAAAGAGAGAGAGAGAGTAGAGCTCGTTTATTAAAAGTACGTGAGCCTCGAAAGGATAGGCCGCAGGCTACATCGGAATTTCAGATGGAGTTATCATTGTGCCGGGGCGCGCGCAGTAAGATACTTCTGCTGGCGCTCGAATTTTATCGGTTAAAAGAAGAAGAACGAGAGAGAGAGAGAGAGAGAGAGAGAGAAAGAGAGAGAGTTTGAATCTGCGGTGCTTGCTTCTAAACATTATTTGTACCTCGCCTAAAACTTTGACCGTTTTTCGAAGGTCGATTCTCGAATATGTGCGGGTGTGTGGGGGACCGAATACACCTTATGAATAAATCAGGATAATTCAATATACGCGTGCGCGTCCAGTCCCTTCGCGCGGTTAAATGAGTTGACTTATGGCAAAATAATCATCGGGGGGATCAATGCCACGAGCAGCACAAGCTTCAGTCGAGCTCGAGTCGACGAGCGACGAGGAGCAACGACGACGTGATCGGAATCTCATTAGCATCTATCAGCGTTTAAATCAATCTTTCCTCATCAAAGGACTCGTCAGGCTATCGCGCACGTCTTTTTATAATTTGTAGCTTAATATAAATTGAATTTCTTTGATCTCTCTCTTTTGGTCGCGGCTGATTTTCAACTTATACAATTTTACTAAACATAGATATATAATACAGCAGCGATATATGCGCAGAGATAAGGCATTAAAATATGAAAGCGTTCGTTGGAAGCATTTTCATTTTGTCCGCTCTGCAAAGCTTTGACATTATGTACGCGCGCTTATACTCGACTATCAAGCAAAGAAAAGAGAAACCATATATGTGCGTCGGAAAAGAGCCAGAAGACGAAACGGTGTCAACGCGAGGCGGATGCCGCCGGCGGCTCTTTGCACTCGGCAGCAGTGCAGGGATTGTTGCACGTGCGTCCATCGTGTTTCGCGAAGCACTTGGAATTATAACGCACTTTATCCTGTCGTACGACTGTGCAGCTACCGCGCTCTGGTCACGCTCCGAACGTTTATTATCCTTCTTGAATTTTTCTCGTTATATATCGTCGAGAGGACAACGCGCGAGCAGAGACGTTGGCTACGATGGCGCGACGATCGATCAAAAATGGCGGATAATTTCGTTTAAAACCTAAGCGAGTTGACGACAAAAAAAAAGAGAAAAATTAGTAGTAGCAGCAGCAGCACCAGCAGCAGCGCCAACGATGGTCTCCATACCAGAGGGCTAATTAAATGACGAAAGTTGTTTTGCGCGGGCGCGCGCGCGAAACTTTGCTCCTGGCCCAACTAAAAGCTTTGCACGAGCTGGGAGAAAGAGCAGCTCTCTTTCTCTCTTTCTCTCCCTCGCTTTTCTCTCCTAACCGACAAAATAACGGCATGCGCTATACGTGGCTCTGAAAGCTTTCGCATGGACTTTAATTGTATAAAAGTAGCTCCTGCGCGCAGCCGCGTTACGTATACGTAGTGGCAGTGTAGCGAGAGAAAAACTTACCGACGTATTATAGTCATCCGAGCGTGTCAAATCTCGCCCATGGTTATATGGACTCGAGACGAGGATAGGACTAATGATTTTATAAGTACAGAAGCTATCACCGGGGGAAAGAGAGCCGGAATTTTAACAATAACTTCCGCCTGCGTAGTAGTAGTAGTAGCAGTAGTGGTGGTAATAGGGGCCATAGGCGAGGATAAAAAAAAGAAAAAATAAGAAGAAAATCCCGCCAGCCCAGTCATTAATCGTGTACAAGCTTGCGAAAGAGGGCTTATGCATGCATATCCAAGTGTTTCAGCGCAGACAACCACAAGGCTGTATAACCCTAGTAATTTATTGACTGCTTTGCTATCCGCCGACGCTGCTGCTACTGCTGCTGTTCGGCTCTGCTCTGTTCTCTCTCTCTCATTGCTATATATCGTACACACCGAAAGGCTACGGAGCTTTTAGAGGACGATGATCCGACTGAACGATTGGGATGGTTTCGGGGCTTTCTGCCGTTTGAATTTTAAATGAACCCTGCACTTTGCTTCGTCCCGTTCTGCATGTGCGGTCGGGATTCCTCTCTCTCTCTCTCTCTCACTCTGGCTGTTCTGCACGTATAGGCCGAATGCCAACAGTGTGTCCGACTACGCGCCTCCGTGACTCGTGTGCGAGTGCGTAGAACGACGAGAGAAAAAAAAGTAGAAAAAGAGAAAAGAAAATACATATGGAAAATGTACGATCAATCAGCCTAAAGGTAAGACCCGCGTGCGTATTACATTTCTCCGAGGGAACATTATTCTTATCGCGTATAGTGCGCGCAACAAAAGAAAACTGCGGGAAAACTAAATTATGGTAGTAGGTATAGGTAAGGCGCACCAGTAGCAGCAGCAGCAGCAGCAGCAACAACACAGCCCCTTGTGTGCGGCTTTAATGCGACTTTCCTACTCGGAGTGCGCCTGTGTATTGCAAAGGCGAAAATTGTGGGTACGTGGCACGTATAGATATACATGCCATGTACTTGCGCCGAGGAGCTCTTTCATCTCAATACAGTACGTGGGCTCGCCGCTTTGCGTATAAACAGCCGAAAGAGATTAATTTTCTCGAATTCTACATTTCCAAAGTCTACTGGAGCACGCGAGCGCGTTACAGAATTGGGAATAGATATACACACTATATATATATGTAGTATATTTACTTACGGTAATTTCGCGAATGCTCGGCGGCATCGGGGAATTTATCAGATTCACTTACCTGAAACAGAAAACAAAAGGAATTTATTTTGGGGGGGAAAAGCTAGCTCTCGAGTTTCGAGAACATCATTCAACTACGCATATATCGTTTAAAAAATCATTCGAGCTTGCAGGAATAAAGCACGAGTTTGAAAGCCCTCGTGAATATGTACCGAGACCGCCGCTAGTGGCCGGGAAAAATCCAGTGAAAATCACGGGGAGCGAATTAAAAATGATCCTCCTCGTTATTTACACTTTTCACGCGCGCAATCCTTTCTGTCTCGGTAGTGGCGGTGGCGACGACGACAACGACGATGCCAGCCACACAGCCCACAGCTTTTAAACTTGGTCCGCAAATTCTGAAGCGAAAATTATTCAGAACAAAGCCCTTCTCCTTCTGCTCTCGTTCACTATTCATGTATTCCGTATATACACATACACACACACACACACTCATACCAACGCGAGAGCACGAGAGCACGTGGACGAGCGTACGTATGTACCTGTATGTTTAAACACAAACACATAGACACACATACTCTCTCGCTCTCTCTCTCGTATAGTGTATGGCCAGCCACGTTGACGCAACTAAATTTTCCTTACGTCAGCGTATACATAAAATGAAAAAAGTAGGAAAAGCAAGGGAACGAGTCTCTTTTTCACGTAAGCCTTCGATTTCCAGGCAGTAGCAGCTACTACCCTTTGGAATATTTATCCAAACAACGTCGAAAGAGTAAGTGTGAGCGAGTTGTACGTTGCTGCTATAGCAGCAGCGGGGATAGCACCAGAGAGAGAGAAAGAGAATGACAAAGGAGCGAGAAGCTTTTTATCTTACGGCGGGAATCTATAGGATGTTGTATAGCACTATATACGGCGAGCCCGAGCGAATGTACACGTAGTCTCTCTCTCTCTCCCTCTCTCTTCGCTGGTATAAATGCATAAATAACCCAGAGCAAGACCAGCGGCAGCAGCAGCGGCGGCGGTTGCCGAACAGTTCTACGTACTGCTATACACTATACGCTCTGTGCCGTACTACTACTACCTGTGCAATTTACGACGGAATCTCGCCCCGGGGATGGATTTCGCGTTGCCGCTGTCTCTCGCGAAATGCTGTTTCGTGGTAGTTACGTTACATTGCGGCAAACGTGCGCGCGTGCACGCGGATAAGGTATGTGTATGTTATATGTGAATGTGTGTGTATGTGTGTGCTTTCGGAGTGCGTATGTGTGATGAAGCAGTGGCCCGTATATATATTGCTCGCACACACCTACGATTTACGTAAATGAGTCGGAAATCTAGTTTTTTTTTCGGCTGGCTCATAACTATAAAGGACTCGCCATCTCTACGCGCGCTATTTGCTCCTCCGCGGCAAAACTTATCGAGGCTCAAGTCCGGTCAGCCTGTGAATAAAATAATTCTTCCATGTTTATGTAACATAATATGCACCAAGTTCATCGAGCTCGAGTTTCTGCTCGCCGATTTTACAATTTACCGAAGCGTCAGTGCGCGGGAGCTTTTTGCGCGTCGTGAAAAAGTATATGACGCGCATTCACGCGACTTGTTTTTCACGCGCGCGCGAGCGCGACAATGAATACGTTTAATCGCTTACAATTTACAACGTTGATGCTTATACGCGCGTGTACACGAGACTGTGCACCGCTGCTGCCACTACTGTTGCCGCCTATATATATCTATCACAATTTATTAAAGAGACTCGAGCGAAATGTACGCGGCAAAATTGCGCGAGCGTGTATAAGGCAAAGGTTAATAATCGCATTATACACACCATCACTCAGGCGCGCCAACGGCAGCTACATGCAAGCCCGCGCTCCCATTTATAATTCCATAAAATTCTTATTGACGTGTGCGTGCCCGGCTCTTTTCTTTCGACTATTAAAATTCACATGAATATTCTATGTATAATAATGCCTGCTTGCCATTGTTCGCGATGGATTCCATTTGGCAAATTTCATAATCGGGCATTAATTCTTCTCCTCTGTCTTTTTTTCTCAAACGGCTGACTCTGCGCATTATTTTGTCTGCTTATTATAAGATTACCGCGCGCATGGCCGTACTATGCACTCGACTTTTCTGTGCATTTGCAAAAATTTTCACATTTCGCGTATATATCGAAAAAATGTGTATGCGCAGAGAAAAACTCCCCCGTAATATTACCTTTGGAGATTTACCTCTTAAATTCGTGTTTATAGCTTCGGATAAAGTTTCGAATTTTCCGACGAAATCCTTTAAAAAATTTTTACCTATATAATCCTAGAGAATTTTTTTTTATCCCTTCTCTTTTTATCCCTCTCTTCCTCTCTGTATCTTGGATGGGTTATATATAAATTTATTCATTCGCGAACGAGTTTAGAAAAGCTCATGAAACGACCCTTATACGGCGTATTTAAATTTATAATTTCGGCATTAAATATTTTCTTTCTCTCAGCACGGCCGCGTCGAGAGCTTCTTGTTACCGTTATACGTAAGGCGAAGACTTTGAAACTTGCCGAAGTACATGTATGTCGAAAGCGAGAGAGAGCTAGAGGCATTTTTTCGAAGGAAAAACGCCATCATTGTTGCGCCTGCAACTTCTGCGATGCTCCGGCTCGCGTGTGATATACACAGAGAGAGATGCAAGCTAGAGAGAGAAAAAAAAAGAAGTGTGAATAGAAGTTTTTGAATATAAGTTTTTCCAGGTAACTTTTTTTGGGCCATCGCTGCATAAATTATGTTTCTCTTTGCACTTCTTTTTTTTTGCTTCCACTTCCGTCGTACTTTCCGAGTCATAAATGATATGCATTTAATTTATTACGAAATCTTTTTACGACTGCGCGAGCGAAATATATCCTATTTTCATATTTAGTTTTAATTATACAATTTTTTTCTCCTTTTTCGCTTTTTTTGCAGTACTTGCAAAAACTTCAAAGAAGTTTTCAATTACGCTTTGACTTTTTGCTGCCCCTACCTCTCGTGCACGAGAAAGAAGGGAAAAACATTAAAATGTATACGCACGCACGCATACAAGCGGCTAATAAAATACGTACAGAGCGCGCGTTATGTAAAAGAGAGCGATTTATCAGTATTGCGTGCAGTAGGCGCGCAAATGTACACAAAACGGGAATTTCCCATTAACGAAAAAACAACGCGCTCGATGACGAGAGAGAGAAACGAGACGAGTGGCAAGGACAAAAGGACGCCGATCGTAAAACGTGTATTTTAATTACGAGGTTGGAGAATTTGAAAATAAAATGATTTGTTCTCGTGCGCTGTGTGGATTTGTGCGTATGTGTGCTTGCGCGCGGTGAAGCCATCCATAACGCGTTTAAAGTCCATGTATACGAATCGCCTCTCTCTCTCGTTGAATGCTCGGTAACGAGTTCCGGATAGCGAGAAAAATTTTGCCAATCGTAGAAGACAAAGCACGCCGTAGAATCCCTAGCCGAGTAGGCGATAAAGAGAAAAGTGGGAGAATCGTCGCGCACAAGTATAAAAGACGACGCGGTTATACGCGCTCATCCCCTGCACACATACATGCACGTATACATGGAGTGAGGCAAACGTTTTACGAGGTGCTTCAAATATAACGCGAAACTTCGATTTTTCAGCGTATGTGTGTGTATGTATGTGTGTGTGTGTGGCTTGCAGCGTACAGTAACAATCTATATACGAGAATACGATCGGCTGCTACAGTAGCTACGATAAGGATGAGCCAATCAGTTTCGCTTGTCGAGCTCTCTTTTCTTATATTCTTCTCGTTGATATCACAAGGCAATAAAGCTACCAATAGCTCCTCTATATGATATGCGAGCTATTTCTCTTTTATAAAGACATCGACTTCTTTCGTGGGTCGAAAAGAGATCGAAGGGGGGGGGGGAAGAGAAAAAAAGAAGAGCTAGCTACCGCACACGTTGTGTTGCACAAGAGCATCGAGAGAGAGAGAGAGAAGTTTGCGATTTTTTTTCTCGCTTCCTTTGTTTGGACGCGCGCAATCGTTATGACTTATGTATACGAGGCGTAAAGAATTCCAAATGAATAAATCACATCAATCATACTTCCTGTCATCGAGTTACACCGGGGCTCGCGCGCGTGGCTAAGCTGTATATTTATACATAGAAGCCAGCGCGCGAAGAAAACTTAATCAGCGCAAAGTCGAATCACAATTTTTCAACTTTGCAACGCGCGGCGGCCGGGGCAAGCTCTTCCTGGCTAGAGAGGAGGCGAAGTAATTAAAAGCATCACTTCAAAGATCGTGCTCAACCGCTTCCACGTGCAACTGGGAGCAGCAGCAGCAGCAAAAAAAAATAAGGAAGTTAGAAGTAGACGAAGTAAAGAGAGAGGAGAGCGAGCGAGAGAGATGGAAAGAATGTAAATTTTTGCAGATGAAACTTTTTCCTTCTGCTGCCTTAGCTGCAGCTACTACCACTACTACTGCTGCTCTTCGGAGAGCAGTATTAATTGACGTCAACATCCCTTTCCCTCGGTGTAATTGCTTTCTTGATTGATCTTATATACATACCCTTTTCTCCTTTCTTAACGCCCGAGAAAAGCAGCAACAGTAGGAGAGAGAGAGAGACAGAGAGAGAGAGAAGGGGGGATGGAGAGGGATGTTGCATCAGTCTTTTAATTACGTTTCTTACTAACTTGAAATATCCAATGAAGCTAATTTCAGTGCTGAAGCTTCTCTCTCACTCTTTCTCTCTGGGCACACACGAGCGCGAGGAATAAACGTTAATCATCGAGAAAATTTGTTCATCTCATTCTTATCGCTTTAATAAACTTGTCATTAATATACATGGGCAAAAACGGGCATAATAGCCCTAAATAATAGCACTCAAAGAATATCAAAAGCTTCGCCTGCCTCGCGAGCGCAAGCGCGCTTTTATCTTTTTCGAGAATTTTGCCGCGCGCGCGGACCTTTTGTAATGAGTTCTGTAATTACGGAGATTTCTTCATCTTGCAGGTTTCGAAAGCTCAAACTTTCTCTCTCTCTCTCTCTCTCTCTCTCTCTCTCTCTTGCTCTCTTCCTCTCTCGAGAAGAGCTTCCTGAGGAACTAAACTTTCCTTTCCTTCGACTTCGTTGCGGGAGGGAAAAAACATGCTCCTAACTCGGTAAAGGTTTTCTTCTCGCTCCGAGACGTTAGTTTGCGGGCTTGAATTTTCGTAGAAAGAAAAATGGACAAGCACAGGTTACTTGCTGCGGGCGCTGATTGGAAATAGTTATTCAATTTGACGTAAGTTTTTTTTCTCTTCCTCTTACAAGTATCAAGTCGACAAAGGATCACCAATCTCGCGTACACGCACTTAAATGCACAGGTGCAGCTCATCAATTTTTATTAAAAACGCATTCGTACGTTTGGCTGCGAAAAGCCGGTTTCTCGATCCTCTCTCCCATAAAACGTACGTGCGTGTGTAATACAAGTTTTATCCGACTTTTTTCTCCATGTAGCAGCAGCACCGAGCGCGTATATATATAAGCCAAGAAACAAAAACAGCCGCACTGCCACTGCTTTATATTTATTAAACGCGGTCAGAGTACCATTAACGCGCGCACACACACACACACCCAAGCATCGAGCGGATGGCGTATTACATATAACAATAATTCAACAAAGAAGGTCTCTGTGCGCCGTTGAGTCAAGGTCCGAGGGCTTTCTCGTTTTTGCTGACGCGCGCAGGTGTACGACGGAAACTTTGAGAATTACGCCACTCTCTCGCTCTCTCGTTCGCTCTGCGGATCATATACGCGTATCGTTCGCGAGCTCTTCTTACTCGTATGCATATAATATATACGTTTTTTACACTCGCGTGTATTGTCGCCAAACTAAAGACATTTACACGACGATGTATTTTTTACACAGAAAATTTATTATAAATTATGTTACGTTGAATATACTTTCTAAAACAGTTATTGCACCAGTGATCACGTTTACGCTCCGCCTTTCTTCCAGTTAAAGACTCATTTAGGTTTACATACATGTAATCGGTGTTTCTCATACTCTTCTATTATATAGAAATGCTCAACTTTAATAATGATCTAATAACCAAAAAAATATGCATTTGAAATGATTTAAAATACTTTATCATCATTTGACTTTTTTATGATTTTTTTGATACAATTGTGTCAACAATATTGAGCACATTTTAAATGACCTGAAAATAACAATTTTGACCAGTTTTCAAATTGCTTCATGTATAATAATATCACTTTAGGCCTCCACCACTAGATGGCGAGTACATTCTACTGTATATACTTACAACGGGCAAAGTCAAAACAGGGTTCGAAAATAATTAGTAACCCAAAATAGTCATCAAAAAACATAAAATGTTAACAAAAAATTTTTTGGTTAAAATCTTATGAGCATAAAATGCCGTACATTTCCACCAGAGTATCAGGGAATTTAATTATGTACCGTATTATTTTACGATATTATTTGAAGCGGTGTCCGAGAATTGAACTCAACTTTTCAATTGTCGAAATACACGAAAATTCTTGAAAAAATTTGCTCAGTAAGTACCAATTTTTTATGGATTTGGACACATGATACATAAATTTTGCAACAGGAAAAACAACAAGAACCATGAACTCCATAAATATTTCAGAAATTTGCCGATACGCATTAGCTTGATTGATGCAAGACTCGTTTGAATATGCGCTTGTGTGTTTACGCTGTGCTGTAGAGCCAACCATAGGTGATGACGCGCACCACTCACATGCACACGCATACACGCATACACAAACTCTTATTCATTGGTATTAATTATGAACTTCGCCTCTAATAGCAGTCGATTGTCATTGTTATTATTGAATTTATCAAGAGAATTTCACGGTCCTTTCGTCGGGATATGCATTAATGTCCAAGCAATGTTAACTACGGGTATTATAATAAGCTCGTTTGCTATTATTTAATGGACATTCAATTAACATGCGGCCACGAGCGTACGCGAGCAAACAAACGCCTCGTACAGGCTCTCTCGGCACGCAGGAAACATTTGGCAAATTGTCAGCCTCAATAACAACAATAACAGCAGTAGCAGCAGCAACAGCAACAACAACAACAACAATAATCGTAATAATGGACAATGCAAATACATATCCCAGGCACCTCGATTTTCTTTTGTAATAATGCGCATGTGTATGTGCGCGCTACACAGCACCATTGTTAAATGGTGCGCGGAATATAACAAGTAAAATTATCATACCAAATGGGAGTCGAGTCGCGACGGTGTCGGCAATTGACCAATATGAAAAATCGACGACTCGAGATCCGAATCTCGACGCGTATATAGGCGCAAGAAATTTCTTGCTATCAGCATAAAAGCAAAATTGAAAGCTCTGCTTGTCTTTCCTATGTGCGCTCAGTCCTCCTGTATATACGTATATATAGGCTTCATGCAAGGACGAGAAAGGGCAGCATGAGCAAACGCATTGCGCTGAATTATTCATGAAATGTGAGAGGAGCAGGAGAGAGAGACAGGCGACGCTTTAATTCGGAGATAAACTCACAGGGTCCATTCGACTATATATACGTGTGTCTGTATAGATATATAAAGAGAGATGTCAAGTCTCGTCTACAGGTAAAGGCACTTTATATAGCATTGCCGATCGAGTCATTGCTCGAGGAGGCAAGAGAGAGAGAGAGGAAAGAAAAAAAGAAGCAAACAAACGTACGGCCGACGCGCTTCGAAAGCCCAAGGTAATTTGAAAAATATCCTGGTACTGCTATTTGAATACGTGAAGTGCGAAAAACAGGTCATTATTATCATCATTGTTTTTCCCTTCTTCTCTCTCTCTCTCTGTCCTTCTTGCATGATGCATGCCGAGCAATATATATTTTATTCAATGTTTTCGATTGAATTGCCGGAGAGAAGAAGCGCGTAAAGCCGAGCCGTGCGCGCATGCACACACATAGCACAGATACAGTTCATAAGCTGCAATTGTGTAACTATACACGCGCTTATGTACATCAACAAAGCGAGACGAAAAAAAGGGTAAAAGATGAGATAGAAATGCGCTCGCACGTACAAAATCTACATTTGAAGCGCTCAGGACTGGGAGAGAGAGAGAGAGAGAGCGAAAAAAAAGTGTAGTAAGTGCGCGAAGCGCGCATATATGCGGACAAAAGATGGTTACGTGCTCGAGTTTGTTTGAGATGCGCTTTTACTACAACTACTCCCCGGCCTCGCTGCTTCGTCTGTACATGAAGATTCTCTCTCACTCGCTTTTTTTTCCTTTTTTTTCTACAGCTAGAAAGAGCTCATGTGTATTATGCGCAGAGTGGAATTGAACGAGTTTTTCTCCGCTGCGTGAAAGATGTGATGTAAGCGCACGCGAGCGCCTGACGACGCTCGCACTGTATATAAATGTACCGAATGAGCTTGCAAATAATCGATTTCTCGTGAGCGGAAGACAATTTTAGTCGTTGTTCGAGCGCGGTAGGCTCGATTTAAGCGCGCGAAATTTAATTTCTCGACGCTCAGCTCCTGTAGCGCCCTGTCGCGATCCTTGATTGTCTTGCGTAAGAGATAAGACGCGTGCAGGCGATAACAAAGTGGAAAGAAAGAAAGAAGACGAAAGAAAGAATAGGAGTAAAGAGATTGTGCACGCTTGTACGAGTGCGTGTACCTTTATAGTCTCAATTTGCTTGCGGGCGATAAGCTTATACACACGCTGCGAGCGACAGCAACAATACAACGAGACGCAACGACAATCGGAGACAATTACAGAGGAATTTCTGCCCTTCTTTATTTTGCCGTTATTATTTTCAATTTCGCGAAACTCTCGCGTGTTAAACCAATACGACGAAAAACGCTTGCAAGAGCTCGAGTCGAGCTTGCCTAAGCCACGTATAAGATTATAACTAATCCGAATACCTGAGCCTCGATGCATGTACGAGAAGGCCAAGGCGCAAAACAATGTCGGTAGCACGAGCGCATGGCAGCGCCCGAGTAGTGCGGCTGCGGCAGTATACAAGCGCGAAGAGAGAAGAGGAAAAAAAAAGATAACGCGTGCGCAGTAAGCAAAAAAGATGTCCACGTCATTTTGCGGTTGGTCGCGCTAATCCCCCGTCTAACGCTCCTGCTGCTGTTTCTGCCGCGCTGCTGTTGCCACGCGGGTTAAACGTAATTTTCCCAGAACATAGCGGCATCAGGAATAATAAAAATTACTCTGTCCGGAAAACAGACGGACACGCGGAGGAGAGAGAGAGAGCTTTTTCGTTCGAGGTAAACAGCGGAAATAGCGAGGATTTTTTTCGGGTTAAAAATGAAAGATATATAGCCGTATGCCACGCAGTACTACTGCCGCTGCTGCTGCTGCTGTTACGCGTAGAGAGCGCCGAGCGCGAGTGTTTGCAGTGCCATGCCGCGCCGCGTGCCGCGTCGTGCATTAAAGCGTGTATTTTTTCCCTCGGCAGAGTGAATAAGTTAGCGCGCGCGCGTACCGGTATTACCGAGTTTGAATTTGCTGAAATAATTTAGAATGAATTTTTTTCTCCCGTGTACGCCATCCGCTTTGGCAGTACGTGAATCTCTCGTCGTCGTTGTATATACATATGGGTTATACCGCGTAAAGTGTAATAGATCAAATGATTGAATAATCCAAGTATTTATTATGGAAAATGTTGGAAAATGAACACTCGGAAAAATTGAGACCCCTTGGTCTTGGATTTACCGAGCATAAAAGTTGAATTTTGTAATTATCAATCCCATAACTATAAAATTACAAGGCTGCACCCAAAAAATAAATAAAAATCGACTTTTGATGAAACATTTATCGAGGGTTTTCAGAATTTGGATTTTTCAATATAATCCATAAGAAAATAGCTTTAGATTGGCTAGCCATAGATGTGGATTGGAACAGCCTTAAATTATGCTTCAGTTTTGCACCTGTTACAATTCGCGCGGTAAAACCCATATGCATGTATTCCGCACGCTAGTCTGACCATTTTCAGGTATTACTACTGATATACACGCTAGAAAATGTGGCGAGCGTGGACTCACTCGCGTGACAAAAAAATTAACTAAAACGTCTGAAGCTGAAAGATATGAATTTATTATTCAGTTTCAATTCTCGTTTTCAGAGGTAATGAATAAAAGACACTTCGAAAGAAATTGTACGATGAGGACAGGTGATTTAGTTATTTTCGCTCTAAAAATAATTCATTCGCTTGTGATGTATACATTTTTTAAGTATAATAATATTTTCTCACGTAAATCTAAAAGTGTCAGCAAAAGTAATATCAATTATGCTCGTGGTGCTAGCTAGAGCTGGATTTAGCTCATCAGTTATGCACTATGCTGTGACCGCTAGCAGAAATAATTTCTTACTGCGACGTTTCTAGTTGCATCAAACTCTACTTAACGTAATCCCCTTAATGGAGGTAAGAAAGTATTTTATTTTTGTTAGATTATTATTGATAACATTACTAAATAAAACAGGATAATTGTTAACAAATACAAGAAGTTGAACTTTGTACATACATAATAGATATAAATTGTACAGAAAAAAATTTACGTCGTGTTAAATTTAAACATAAAGTACTCCGAATATTTAATAAGAGTTTTAATTACATTTACACGAAAGTATTATAAATAATATTCCCTCATTATTCACGAGTTTTGTATTTACACGAATCTTTGTACAATTAAAATAAATAAATAAATTTTCCTACTTTCTAAAGGAAAATTTCAACTTGGAATTGTTATTATTACAGAAATCTCAACCAACATCGGGTATAAAATGCCAGGAGGTTCGGGGAGTCGATCGATACAAAAACGCCTCGAAGGACAGCGTTAACAGAGCAGGCGCTAAACACCTTTACAGGGCAACACGCACAGCTCCTCTCTACGCGGCTATACTCCAATACATTTTATACACACACACATATATCTACTTTATACATATATATAGACGAGTGGAAGAATCCGAAGAACGCATGCCGTGGCGCGGTCACCTTGGACGACAAATGAGGAATGAGAGTGAGAGAGACACTCATTCCAATAGTGCCTTATGACGTTATTGCGCCTTTTTTCTTCGTATTTTCAAGTCCTTTTTTTGTAATGATGGGGTCGCTGAACAAAAAATATTGCCGATAAATCGTAGTCTTCGGTAAAAAATTCAATCGTTGGGTTACAGCATATTCGTACGACGCAAACAGTCGACTTTTATATTTTGTTCTTTTTCTCAGTGTTATCCGATTTTTAAAAATACTATTTGAAAAAGAGGACTGATATTATGTAAAAAAAATACTAACAAAAATTAACGGCTAAGTGATATAATAAAACATGTCCTTTTATTTTATTCGATACTTGAAAAGCAACAGTAAAAATGTCGAATTTTAAATTTGAATAGATCTAGATTTAGTACGATAAAGGATCATAAATAAAAGTACGACTGAATTCAGCGTGATTTTATCTAGTTTGAGATACCTCTCCTGTATTAGTCCCCTGGGAGTCGCCTTAATTTACAGTCATCAAACTTCCTGAGTGAAATTGAATATTATCACAAAATTAAGGGTTTGAACATGCAAGTATGAAGTTTTTGAAAATAAAATTTTGATTAAAAGTTTTAATAGCTATTTCTAGTCATGTCAAGGCGGTATTAGATGACTTTTTCTAATACTAGTTACATTGAATTTTTAAAAATTAAAAATTTTATTCTAATTAATTATTTACTTTGATATGATTACTAATTTTGAAACTTGTATTTTCGTTCTGTAAATTAATTTTGTAAATTAAATACTAAAATTGAATTAAAATTGAATCTTGAAAAATTCATTCGAAAACATTTTTTGAAAATTAATTGAATAAACAATTTTTTCAGAAACTTATGTTGTACTTTGATTGATTGATTGTACTTTAATTTTTACACTTTTCCTCATTACACGTATCTGATCTTTTAAATCTACGAAGTTAACGAAAATTATATGAAATAAAGCAACAAACTTTGAATTATTTAAAAATAAACACAAAAAATTGACAGAAAAAACACATTTCGACATTAAAATGAACTTGTCAAAACCAGAATGAATAATTAAGTGAAATTTTGGCTCTTGATGTAGATCAATTCGTAGCCTATCAACAATACTTAAAAATTTCCAGTTCGATTTTCAAATGCAATATTTTTAAAAACCTCAAATAATTCCAAAAACAATTTAGTAACTTGAATATTTATGTAAGTGTAGAAAAGTTGGGAATCCCAACTTCATGGGAGTGACAAAAACTATGTATGAATGATAAACTTACGTATGATACAGCAGATTTTTCTTAAAAATTTGACTCACCTGAAACAATAAGAAAGAATAATCAGTAATGATTCAATGGTTTATATAATATTTGAAAAGTATTAAAAGTTTTTTAGATGAAATGTTAACGTGTTTCTCACACCTTAATGTGCAAATGCTGAAGTTCAAAAATACATCGCCTCCGCTTTGCCAAAGACCTCGTCACCGAGTCGAGAGAGCGAAAAGTTTGAAAAATTCGTAACCAATACAGAAGTCAGCTTGCCGTAATATTACCAGAAAGCGAAATAAATTGAAACTCGGTAACAGGCATTACGGAGAAATTTTTTTTGCGCCCAAAAAACTTGTGCATTTTTACTATTTTGCGAATATGCACGCATGAGAGTTGTATACGAAGAGAAAAGAGAGGGATTTGCTGACCATGTGTATTGTTTGCCAAGATAAATATTTCATACTGTTATTCTTTCAAGTGCTTTTCTCACTCTCCCGCGCGCTCTCTTGCACTCTCTTTCTCGCTCTTTCTCTGACATTTTTGAAATACAGCTCTAGCTTCGCTTGCATACGTATTTTTTTCTTTCGCGTACTCGTACGCCGGAGGAAATGTAAAAATGTTACAAATTTTCGCCTATATATTTTTTTCCGCCCCCTTTCACCTCTCTCTCCCTCACACTGACTCTCTCTCTCTCTCTTCGTTTCGTTTTACCTGCCTCTCTCTCTCTCTCTTTCTCAGTCGAGCGCGTGGGCGTACATAAAAGAGTAAGCTACTCAGCTCGACTATGACTAATGTTGGCAGTAAGCGTAGACGACTAGTTATACATTTTGACGTTTTTAACGCACGCGAAGAATACGCAACGGAGCTCTCTCTTTCTCTGTGCTGGCAAAAATGATTCATAGCAAGCAAGCGCGACGTATGTATATATCTACGTAATACGAAGGAGGGGTAAAGGCACAAAAAAACGTAAGTACATTTTTCTCGTTAACAACGAGATGCCGAAAATCATCCGAGCGGAATGATACGCGTGCGCGCGAATGATAAAGTGCGAAAAATATACGCGACCGGAGAGAGAAAGAAAGAGAGTGAGAAAGTAAATGAACGACAGGCATTGACCGATAAGAATTACATAGCATCAAGTCCGAAAGATACAAGTTTGAAGCGCTCGAGCTATGGCACACAGCGCGCGCTGCACTAGCAGCGACGATATGATGGATGTCTTTCTCGCTCGAGCGATCGAATTCAAGAATCGTGGAAAAAGAAGTTTTCACGCACACATACATAGAGAGAGGAGCGCGAGTAATGCAAGTGTCGTGCGGAAAAGTATGAAATTGATGTACGAGCGGATGAATGACTGTTGTTTCGAAAGCCTCGACAGTTTACAGCATCGTCTACGTCCTGATGTTTTATTTACGATTTTTCTTTTTCTTGTTTTTTTTTTCGAACGAAAACTTTGATAAATTATCATATACACGTGCTCTCAGCTGCTTCGCTCTCGCGTCGAATCAAAACATCGAGGCATATCTTTTCTCTCAGCGATTTGAATATTGCATTATTCGACGAAGGAACAAAAGATATACACAAGGCACTTGACGATGAGAAATACAAACATTTATACACCGAAACTTGTATCCAGTGCAAAAAATCAGACGCGCGAGCTACTACACTCGCGCCACGTATAAATACATATGAACAGACAATGAAAATATCCTTGGTGTATTTTCAAGGAAAGATCACCTTACTCCCTCGTACGAGGGAGAGAGAGCGAGACGTGACCACTCAAAACTTCGGACATCCCGAGGCGAGAGAGGTCGGGCTTGTAGTGTTTGATTAAATAAGATCTTATTTTTCCTGATTTTTCCCCCTACCCGACTGGCGCATATGAGACGTATTCGTGTGTAAGACGACGACTCGAGAGATATATATGTGCGAACCCGACATCAAAATAGAGGGTTCAAGTGCTTACACGAGTGTGCATGTACTTTTCGAGTTGACTTATGAAACGATGAGAAAGAATCATATTTTGAAATTATCTGTCTGTAAGTCCAAGTGTTTGCTTGTTGGATTAATGCTACATCTCATAATGAATCTCACATTCATGCAGACCTCTTGGACTCTCAATTGCAAATTCTTTTCTCTGTAACTGGTCGTTGAAAAAAAAGTTAAATTGCGACTTCTTGAAAGTCATCCAGGAGCATCTGCGAAAATCGTCACTTCAGGGCAGTATGTATGATGTTTGCGCCTAATTCTACAATTTCACTCAAATAGTAGGGACTCGAGTGGTCATAGTTGATCCAGTTAAAAAAGAAGTAATCCAATCCAGCCAGGAGTTATAAACTCATATTTTTTAATATTTCTTACATAAGGAGAGACAGAAATTCAATCAACACAATATTTTTTTATCCGCACACAAAGTTACACCACTACAGAGAGCTTAAAAAATAAAAAAGAGAAGTAGAAAAATATTTCTTTTCCAAATCGTGCAAGTTCTGTAAGCGCACTCGCTCGCTCGCTCGCGCACGTATACGAGTTTGCGTTTACGACGTTATAAAAAAAAAATTTCCAACTGGAGGGGAGAGAGCATCAGAGAGAAAGAGAGAGAGTGTGACTCTCTTTATATCTCTCTGTACCTGGCGCTCGCGCTCGCGCGCTACTCGAGTAATTTATGGTAAATACGCCGTAAAACGAAGGGTCACATGCAGGTGACGCGAGCACTTTTTTCCCCTTTCGCGTACACGCGTGTAATACAGCATAGCGTATCTATATCTAGTCGTTTCGCATGTATATAGCACGCACATATATATGCAGCGCGCAAAGCGATAGGATACGAATACAGCAGCAAGAAAAAAATAGAATAAAATAAATACGATGAGCTTAGGCTACTCACTGTGTATGTGTGTAACGCGTGCAAAAAAAACGATGAAGAAGAGGAAGAAGAAAAGTTTCAGCGAACGGTCGACTACGTTATAATACAAAATTTTACGACGGAATAGTGGAACTTTATTGTACGCAAAGTGGAGCATAATTGAAGCCCGGGCAAAATACGTAGAATTGAGAGAGAGATGTCTTGCACCGCGGAGCTGTCTCTCGCCAAATGGAGTACGTGTACTTGACGTCGCAATGAAATAATAATAAGCGGATTGCATTACAAACATTCGACGAGCTCAATTTGGCCGAAATTATATATATAGCGGGGCGCGCGCGAGATAGCTTCTTTAAATATAAACAAAATGGACGGTCGACTGTAATCAAAAAGCTCGAGCGCAGCTCGCGTAATTAAAATTTCTTTAGCCTTTCTCTCTCATTGTTTCGAAATACTTATATATACGTGAATTATAAATTTAAATTCGGCTGTTTTTCACTCAGCTCCCAGTGAGTCTCGCGCGCGCGCGTGACGCCTCTATATATATTTTGCGCTAATAGCAAAAGAAGGAAAATAGCTCTAGGTGCAGTGTCGGAGAATGAATTAGTGCGAGCGGTGGCATAAACGAGCCATTTTACCGATTCCCATCTGGATTCTCTCGCTCGTGTCAGCGGTGCTCATACACACTGCCGCTGATCCTCGCGCTTCTATCGAGATTCCTCTCTTGTTTCAACGTTTTGTTTTCGGGGAGCTCGGTGTATGATGAGTGCACTTTTTACTAGCGTCGGTGCTATCGCTTACGCTCCCTTAGTCCTCTTCTTCTTTTTCATTATAGCTTTAATCGCATCTCTATTATTCTCGTATTAAATGAATATATATATTTCTACTTGCATGAAATTTTTTTCTTCTTCGTTATTAGCTCGTAAGCCGTAATCCATTATGGTCTTCGGGTATTATTGTAAAAGCTACGAAGTATATTATAAATATTTGACGACGGGTAAAGAGAGAAATTTACGCGTGAAATGAATGAGTAGATATAATAAAAAAAAGGAAAAAGAAAAGAGAGAGAGAACGAAGAAGCTTCGGCGCTTCAGCGCTTGTATATAGTTTGTTTTATCGCCGCATTTGCGCGTGAAATTTTATTTTCTCTTTGTTTCGACGGTTACGCCCATAAGCAGCGCAAAATATACGACTATACAATGTATCTTCGTCAGTTTATGTATTAATAAAAAAAAAGTTATAAGAGCGCTGCAGCGAGCGCGCGCGCAATGGCGTGGTAGGGCGAAGGAAGGGAATATTTTTCTCTCTTTTTTTTCAATTTACTGCTCATTTTGCGCTCTCTTTCCCGCTCATTCGTCGAACTTCGAAGCCGATTCGACAATCTCGAAGGCTATGTATACTTTGCGAATCAATACCCTTACTCGGTTAAACAAGTACGTATACTATCTGTGCAAGTTTGTAATCACAATCGAGCAATTGCGTAGTGCGATTTACGGACAAAGGCTCTGCGTGTACGTATATATACCGTGTAAATATATGTGTGTGTGTGTGTGTGTGTGCAGTACGCCGACACCTGTCGAAGTTAACGAATGCAACGCGCACAACGCGTCAATCGCAGCCAAGCCGAGCAAAAGCCAATTAATTGGCTACGGTATCGTGCATTTTGATTTTCCACGCGCCAGCCTGTGTGTCTGTCTACTACCTGTATACGTGAACGCATATATGCGCCTCATTGTATGTGAAATTTTCAAAGTTAAGCCAATGAAAACTGCCGTCGCAGTTGTGCCTTAAGGATCTGAAATGGCAGGAATATAAAAAAAAAAGAAAGAAAAAAAAAAGAAACGTATTCGTCGAAAATCTCGCTGGAAGGATGTCTAATAATGAATGAAACCTCAATAGATCAATTAGTGACTGAGAGCTAGACCGATAGCGAGAGAGATCGGAGAAAATAATTACAACGTATATACCCCTTATATAACGGTGCAGCTCCTTTTTTCTGCCTAATTATCGCCGATGCTTCATTAAACATTAATTATGCATACAAGTCTCGATTCTCCTACGTTATATCCTATGAAGTCAACCGATTTCGATCTTGCTCTTTTTTTCCTTTCCACCACCAATAGAAAATTATTATTCATCATTTAAGCGAGGTAAAAAATTCGCGCCAGAGCACAGAGCTGTACGTGGAAAATTTATCGTCTCACTTGGTTCCTCTCGATCAAATTTGTGCCTTTCCCGGGCGACAGTAATTTCTCGGCGCGCGCCACGTTGTACTGCATAGCTACTGCTGCTGCTGCTGTTAGCTCTTCTCCTTCTCTATGCGCTAATGCGATAATCAGATGAAATATGAAGTGCCGCTCCGTAACAGCTCGCGTAAGATCTTCGGGCTTATTATTGTCCATTCTATATATTATACGTATAGCAGTGTAGTCCCTTCGAGTTTGCGCTTGAAAACTTTAAACTTTTTCAATTTTTTTGTTCGTTTCTAATTTCTTAGCCTTGCTGCTGCTGCGCGATTGTGTGCTGCTGCAGGTCTTGTAAAGTTTGCACTGCTAGCAGTATAAAAACAGCAGCAGCAGAGCAGCAGCCGCTCGAGTTCTCATTTTTATTCAGTTGCCTCTCGGTCTTTCTTTTATTACGTAATTTGCTGATCCTCGAATTCGGTAATTTCGTTCGGTGAATTAACCCGGCGCTCGCTGGCCGGGACTTTTTCTTTCATTAAGTTCGCTTTGGTCTTTCTCTTTAGCTTCACCTTTTTTTTGTCTTTTCTTTTCTTTAATTTCTTACTTTTTCGCTCTCTCTCCCCTTTCATCATCGTCTTACTCCCTCTCTCTCTCTCTCTCTAGCTCTCTGCGTAGTCAACGTATGTGTGAAAAAAAGAGAAGAAGCAGGGGAACTACTACATACTGCTTTGTCGGCTTGTAGACGCAGTTATATTCAAGATTTTAAAGTAAAAAAGAAAACGTGTAAGCTTTTCCTCGGCAATTAAAGCAAATATAAAGCTAATTAAATAAATGTAGAGCAAAATCTTAACGTATTTATACCAAGTGAGAAAACCAAAATGATCGTAAATCATCGGGCTATGTATGCTTTTGCGTGCTCAGCAAAGCATAATCGTCCTCTCTCTCGCCGTCTCTTTCTCGCTCTCTCTCTCTCTCTCTCTCTCTCTGAGCACGCGGTAAACAATGTTGTAGTTATTCCAAGTCGCCCTACGTTAAACGACTTGGTAGCCCTGAAAAGGGCCGATGGGGCTATGTGTTGATTCACTATCAACGCCGAGTCTTTGCGTCCTTCCTCTTTTTGTTGTAGTAAGCCGCCTTGCGCCGCGCGTCACGTCGACGCGTCGAAGGATTTTTCGGCTTGGCCAAAGTGTCGGTCGGTCGAGGTGTCGTCACGATTTCGGTGGAGCGAAATAACTCACCGAAATGTCGTCGGGGCGAGGTCGGTCGCTCTCTGCGCTGTCGGGGGCTGGGAGGCCTACAGATGCGTCTCACTCTTGTTGACGGCTCCAGCCGTATCTTGACCGACTCGCGTAAATGCAAGGGCACTGGCGGATGTAGTCGCAGGTAAGGCGAGAGCGGGCGTTCTCGTGCTGGCAAGGGAAGTGGCTGCCGCACGCCTGGCGATTGTCGTCTCGGGGCACGGGTCGGTGGCACGAACAACTGTGGCCGTGTTGGATGACGTGTGCACACGTCTTCGTCGTTGGCTTCTATGTTCGAATCGGTGTCCTTGACCTGCGGATTGGATAGTCCACTCCCGGGAGGAATAACCACTACGGAACGTAAACGTTCAGTAGATGTTCGTTCGGCGTGCAACCGGGAGTATCTCGTGCCGACTTCCGCCGTCTTCGTTTCACTCAAGTTGAATGGGTAGTCCTGAGAAGGACTGTTTGATCTCTCTTGTCTCGTAGCCACGTTGGAAAGTAGGTAGACGACGTCGCTGGGATTCGCTGCTCACAGGGTTACCAAGAGAGAGACCGAGTCGAGTGATTTAAGGTGAGAAATCAAGAGGCGGGAACTCTGACTTGAGTTTAACGAGAATCTTTATTGAGTTTTGGCCCTAGCCTAAACAACTCTCTCCGCGACGATGTGTCGTGGTTGGCGCTCAGAAAGCGAGTGAGTGCGACCAGCGACGCGCGCGCTTATTTATAGGTGTGGGCTCGCACCGCCGCTGCCGCTGGCGCAGGAGTGGGGAGTCGCGCGTGGCTTCGTCGCGCTGATCGCGCTCGCGTGTGTAAAACTGGCGCAGCTGTCTCGGCCCTTTTCAGGGATATCAATTCTCCCGGGATTTGAAGACGGCTGCGCAAAATTCTCTCTGAGTTGTTTAGGGTTTACATAGTTTGAACTAATTTTTCTTATATCTAGTTTAACAGTCAATTTAGTAATTTTCATCCATCTTATTTGTAATTTATCACCCCCCTTTTCTTTCCTTTCTTTGATTCTTAAGGCAATGTTTTGCTTTTCTCTTGACCTAGTTTAATAATACATAAATCAATTTATTCTTTTAAAGTTAGCTTAATAATTAACGTTTGAAACTGATATTTTTTATCTATCTTACTTATAACTCATTACACATATTTTTTTTTTCTTCTCTTTGATTTTAAATGTTTGCAATATTTTGTCTTTCTCTTTGATCTAGTTAAATAATACATAAATAAATTTTTCTTATACTAGGTACGCGTACATAACTTAAATAAAGGAAGTTTTCTTAAAATTACTTTCTCCTCCGGAGATTATAACGATGCTTTCCAATAACTTCGTTGTCTTCTACTCGTACATCTTCTTGTGCTGGGGACGCATTGGCAATGCGATTTTCGGTGGGCAGAGCGTTGTACTCTACTTGTACTTCTTTTTGTAGTGGGGACGCATTGGCTATGCGATTTTCGGCGGATGAATCGTTATCCAACGATTGTGGTTGCGCTGTCTTGGATGGCAGGCAATTTCGGGACTCGGATGTAGATTCCAAGAGCAAAGTTTTTAATTTTTGGCTACTTGGTGCTGGTTTTAACTCCGAGCGGTGGGTTTTAGTGATTGCCCCGTCTTTGTCTATAAGAAAGACATCTTCACTAATTTGAGCGTTTATTGGAAACGGACCACTCCATTTAGCGTCGAATCCGGCATGGAATCTGTTGGCTGCGTTTGATAATGGATGAGTCTTTGTATAAACGAGGTCCCCTATCTGCAGCGAGACCTTGTCAGTTGTGTCAGTGGCGTAGGTAGATTGGAATCGTTTTTGATTTTCCTGAGCTTGCTCAATACGTTGATGCCAAGCTTTGGTAGCTTTGTGCTGTAGTTTCCAATCTCCGGGTCTATTTAACTGTTTTCCGAGCAAAAGATATGCTGGTGTGACGCCTGTCGCAGCATTTTTTCGACATCTCATGTTGAAGAGTATTTGAGGCAATTGGAGATCCCACTGATTATGTTTTTGACCCATTAAATTTAGTCTTAAACCCTTTTTAATTTCTTGATTACGCCTTTCTGTAGGATTCGCTCTTGGCGAATAGATGGCTGTAGTGTGCATATGGGCTTGCCATTTTTGACAAGCTTCTTGCCAAGCGGTACTTCGGAATTGAGGCCCATTATCGCTTAAGATCGATTTCGGGTAACCCCAACGGCTAAAAACTTCGTTCTCCAGTACCTCCATGACTTTAGTTGTATCTGTGGTAGTCATGGCGATTGCCTCAGTCCATCGGCTGAATAAGTCGGTGACCACAAGAATGAAACGTTTTCTTCTTGCGGTGATTGGGTAAGGACCCATGAAGTCAAGAGCTATAGTGTCCCAAGGTACCTTTGGCTGGTGCGGGCGTATGTTGGTCTTGATATACTTCGAAGTCTTTCCACAAGCACACACTCGACATAGTTTTACGTGTTCTCGCACATAGTTGGCGAGTTTTGGCCAATAATAGCGACTTTGAATAGAGCGGAGTGTCTCTTCTTCGCCAGGATGTCCTATCAGATCGTGCAATTCGTACAGGACTCTTTCTCTTGAATGTTCGGGTACTGAAAGCCGATTTTTGTACCATAGTGCTCCGTCGAGTAATTGATACGGTCCGTCGTTCTGGGTATGACAGCGTTTGGCTATTTCAGTGTGCTTGGGATCTGACTGTTGTGCTTCCACGATTTCGTCGAAGAGAGGGAGCGGTGTGTCTAACATCATTAACTGTGGCGGTTCAAAAGTGTTGGTATTGGTGTGGCCCTCAGGAGGGAGCATCCTATCGATATTTTCCAAATCTTCATGTGAACCGATAGGATTCCGAGACAGTAAGTCTGGTAATTCATTCTCCTTCCCTGCGCAATGTTCGATGGTAAAATTGAACTCTTGTAATAGAAGAGCCCATCTAAGCAGCTTGTCTCGGGTCTCTTTAAATCTGTCTAGCCAAGTGAGCGTCTTGCTATCCGTTCTAAGAGTGAACGGCCCGTCCTCGAGGTAATGGCGGAATTTTTTGATACCCCATATGATTGCAAGGCACTCCTGCTCATTGCAGTGATACTTGCGTTCTGTCGGGCTGAACTTGGCACTTGCGTAGGCTATTACTTTACGTTCCTTATTGATTTTTTCTTGATATAAGACTGCTCCCATACCAAGTCCACTTGCGTCAGTTTGTAGAACAAACTTTCCTTCGGGAGACGGACGACTTAATTTTAGTGGACCCGTAAATTTGGACTTGGTAGCGTTGAAAGCCTTTTGTGCCTCGGGTGTCCACTTCAAAGTTCGTTTCTTTAAAAGCTCAGTGAGCGGAGCCATGGTCGAAGCAAGCCCTTCAACGTATTCATGCAGCCAATTGCACGCACCTACGAAGGATTGTAGTTGCTTTATCGTTGTTGGCGCTGGCGTGTTTTGTATTTCCTGCAAATATTCCGGCTTGGCCTCATTTCCTTGATCTGTCACGTTGAAACCGAGGTATTCGATTTTGTTGAGAGCAATATGTAACTTCTCAGGACAGCAGGTTAATTTGTGTATGCTCAAACGTTCCAAGACTAACGACAGATGGTATAGATGATCTTCATAATTTGTAGAATAGATTATAATATCATCTAAGTAGACGAGGCAAAATTGTCCTAGATATCCTGTGAGAACTTCTTGTGTCATAAGTCGTTGAAACGTTCCAGGTGCTCCCTTAAGTCCAAAAGGCATAACCTTGAACTGATACGTGCCTCCAGATGGCGTAGAAAATGCGGTAAGTGGCCGTGCATCCTTGTCAAGGCGGATTTGCCAGTACCCAGATTTTAAGTCTAACACCGTGAAGATTTTTGAGTCACCGAGATCTTTTAATGCGTCGCTGATTCGAGGTATAGGTTGTGCGCTATCTTCAGTGATGCTGTTTAAGCGCCGATAATCGACACAAAAACGCCACGTGCCGTTTCGTTTTTTGGCAAGCACTATCGGCGAAGAGTAGGGTGATACGCAAGGCTCGATGATGCCTTGAGCCAGCATATCCGTCACTTGTCTGTCTATTTCTGCTCTCTTTTTGTCAGAGTATCTATACATTGAAAGGCGGAAAGGTGTTGCGTCTGTTAGTTTAATCTGGTGTTGTACACTATTCGTTTGTGTAAGAGGTCCGGGCGTTGGGCTGATCACATGTGCATGTTTTGATAAAAGAGCCTTGAATTGTTGTTGGTAGGATGCTGGAAATCCATTTTGTACGACGAGTTCTTCATTCAATTTCTTCTTTGGAGAGTGATTCTGTAGAAGCGCGATGGTGTGGCGTCTATTTTTGCCTAAATGTATGACTTGTCGTTCCAGATCGATTATGGCCTTCTGTGCATGTAACCAGGGTAATCCCAATATCAAAGGCTCTCTTAATTCCGGAGCCAGAAGGACGGAAGCATCCCAGAGTTGGCCTTGTAAATTGAAAGTAACCCGAGCTTGACCGATGATACTCATAGTAAGGTGATTGGCTGCGAGATTGGTCTGAATGTCGATGATTTCAATTTTTATATTTTGTGAGACATAGCATGGTTGAATGAAATTTCTAGTTGCTGCTGTATCGATGGTTGCTACTATCTCTTTTCCGTTGATATTTATTTGAAATTTTAAAAGAGATAGATTACCGGCGTCTAGGCCGCTTAGTTGCGGTCGTTCTGGTTCTGAGAGGACTGCGCCGGTTGGGTGCCCTCTCTTCGCCAGTTTTCCGGCGCGTTATTATTTGCTCGGTTTGGGCAGTCCTGGTTTAAATGACGCCCTGGGCAGTACCAACACCGTGGCAATTTCTTCTCTCCTTTCGGCGGCTCCTTCGTTTCTGCTTCTTTACTTTTTGCCTTTGGTTGTTGTCTCTCGTCATTTTCATCATTTTCTATCTCCTGAGCATGAGTTAATAACTCGGCGAAGTTCGCTAGTGTGTGTGCACGTAGAGATTTACGAATAGAGGGTCTCAAAAGCTCTCGGAGTGTAGAAACTTTCGTGGCTTCGTCTTCGTTTGGACGGAGTCGGAGATAGAGCATGTATTTTCTTTGTAGAAACGTGCCAACATTCTCTTTTTCTCCTTGGGCTGTACCGTAGAGTTTCGCTACTAGAGAACTCTTCGTAGACTGACTGTCAAAACGTGCTCTGAGGAGCTCTGCAAATCGAGCGTAAGTTAAGCCCATTGGCTTATAGCATTGCCACCATTTGTCTGCTGCATCCTTGAGGCCTTTTTGAAGAGCCGCGACTCGTTGTCCTTCTGGAATCTGTAAAGCGGTGCAATATTCCTCGCACTTGGTAAGATATTGATCTGGATCTTCGTAATCCAATCCGTGATACTCTGGTAGTGAAGGTTGGTGAGCTACTAAGGCTCGGGCGAATGCTTCCCAATTAACGAGAGCTGGTGGAACAACTGGGTTGGCCATAGCGTCAATATTTTGCGGGATAGCAGGATTGTTTCCAAGTGGTTGAACTTGGTTTGCGTTGTCAGCTGGAGGCTGCGGGTCTTGAATATTTCCAAGTTGTTGAACTTGGTTGGCGTTGTCAGCTGGGGGCTGCGGGTCTTGAATATTTTCAAGTTGTTGATCTTGCTGTGCTTCGAGCTGTCGATCTCCAAGTGGTAAGACTTGGTTAGCTTCAGGTAGAGCTGCTGCGAGGTGTTGATCGTTCTGTGGTCCGATCAAGAGTGGCTCGAAGTGTGCTGGCTCGCCGTTTATATAGTTTCCTTGCGGTGGTGGGGGTATTTCTTCGTTTACTCCGGGACCATTGGGCGCCACTGGATTATTTGCCACTTCCAGAAGTGGTGGGGGATTGACTTGTCTCTGTCGAGAGTAAGAGCGTGTTCGTACAGGAGAGTGCTCAACCGGCATGTCGTAAGTTCGACTTTGCTTCCTTAGCAAAGATTTTTATGTTTCGAGCCCCACGTTGGGCGCCAAAATGTTGTAGTTATTCCAAGTCGCCCTACGTTAAACGACTTGGTAGCCCTGAAAAGGGCCGATGGGGCTATGTGTTGATTCACTATCAACGCCGAGTCTTTGCGTCCTTCCTCTTTTTGTTGTAGTAAGCCGCCTTGCGCCGCGCGTCACGTCGACGCGTCGAAGGATTTTTCGGCTTGGCCAAAGTGTCGGTCGGTCGAGGTGTCGTCACGATTTCGGTGGAGCGAAATAACTCACCGAAATGTCGTCGGGGCGAGGTCGGTCGCTCTCTGCGCTGTCGGGGGCTGGGAGGCCTACAGATGCGTCTCACTCTTGTTGACGGCTCCAGCCGTATCTTGACCGACTCGCGTAAATGCAAGGGCACTGGCGGATGTAGTCGCAGGTAAGGCGAGAGCGGGCGTTCTCGTGCTGGCAAGGGAAGTGGCTGCCGCACGCCTGGCGATTGTCGTCTCGGGGCACGGGTCGGTGGCACGAACAACTGTGGCCGTGTTGGATGACGTGTGCACACGTCTTCGTCGTTGGCTTCTATGTTCGAATCGGTGTCCTTGACCTGCGGATTGGATAGTCCACTCCCGGGAGGAATAACCACTACGGAACGTAAACGTTCAGTAGATGTTCGTTCGGCGTGCAACCGGGAGTATCTCGTGCCGACTTCCGCCGTCTTCGTTTCACTCAAGTTGAATGGGTAGTCCTGAGAAGGACTGTTTGATCTCTCTTGTCTCGTAGCCACGTTGGAAAGTAGGTAGACGACGTCGCTGGGATTCGCTGCTCACAGGGTTACCAAGAGAGAGACCGAGTCGAGTGATTTAAGGTGAGAAATCAAGAGGCGGGAACTCTGACTTGAGTTTAACGAGAATCTTTATTGAGTTTTGGCCCTAGCCTAAACAACTCTCTCCGCGACGATGTGTCGTGGTTGGCGCTCAGAAAGCGAGTGAGTGCGACCAGCGACGCGCGCGCTTATTTATAGGTGTGGGCTCGCACCGCCGCTGCCGCTGGCGCAGGAGTGGGGAGTCGCGCGTGGCTTCGTCGCGCTGATCGCGCTCGCGTGTGTAAAACTGGCGCAGCTGTCTCGGCCCTTTTCAGGGATATCAACAATCTCGAGCGCGACAGCTTCACTCTCTCGTACGTCACGATGTAAGGGAGCTCTCCTACGCTGCCAGCACCGAAAGGAAGGAAGCTCGTAATTCAGAGTGTGTGTGTATATGTGCGTGCTTTAGGCACAGAGAGAGAGAGAGAGCGTATACGTCTAATTATAAGCCCAAAGCCATTCTGATTGAAATTCGCAGATGTCAAAGTGCGAGTGAGAGAGAGAGAGAATATGGATATGTATGAAGAGCGCGAGTGCGAGAGAGCGAGGACGAGTAATGCCAGCAAACATGAGGGTTCAGAATTTGCAGCAGCGCAGGTCTCTCTCGCTCGCTCGGGCTTTACGGCTCATGTCTATACCAAATGTATACGTATATATCTGGCAAATATACCACCGAAAACGGGATAACCGCACAGGCACACGTTGGCCTCTTGTATCTATATGCGCGATGCATGATATAGATGTATAGCGCGGGTGTATCGAGCGGCAGAGAGACAGAATACATATATACGAACGCGTCGGAGGATTCGTCGTGATTTGTCTTCGTTAATGGAGGATCAAACACAAAGAAGCAGCGAGGCATTGAGGAATAAGAAGCTGCGTTATCGTCTATGCGATGTACGTTAACGTATCGTCGGGCAGGAAATTAAATTTGGACTCGCATCGTATTGTCGATCGCGCGCGACTATATCGCAGCTCTCGACTTGGCAATGCAGTGGCGCAATGACCAGTACACGCACATGTGTTGCTGCAAACATATGCCGCGTCTCTCTCTCTCTCTCTCTCTCGTCGGGTGCATAATACATTATACACACATCGCACGCTTGTGCGTCAGTTTTCGACTCTCTGTGCGGAAGACCAGGTGCTCGAGTGCACAGGTCCGCAAGGTATATTATTAGACGCGCCAACTTATGTGTACGCGGTGCAAATGTAGCCTACTTGCGTATGCGTATATATATATATACGAAATTTCGTACGCCAAACGCGTGTACAATTGCGTGCGCGGCGACGACGACGACGAAAAAAAAAAAAAGAGTAAAAGAGAAAGAGAGAGAGAAAATTGTCGAGTATACTCTACCTTTTACACATGCACACAACATTTATTTATACGCGTATCTCTTAATTAAAAGACGGATCGCTGCTGTTATACAGATACGCATACGTCTCCAGCCGGCTCGCGCGAGACGGCGACGAATAGAAAGCCCTCAAGTGTCGCATTAGCTCGTTTGACACCCTTCTATAATATATATCCGAAGCTCGAGTGTGTGTATATATCGCGTATATTCTTTCATCAGATGGTATACGAGCTGCGACGCGTTTGTGTATATAATACATACAACACACACCAGCCAGGCAAATGTTTGATTAGCGCCCTATACGCACGACGATCGCGACGCACGACTATATCTATCGACTCAACAATTTGCGAAATAGTCTTACGTGTCGAGTCGCAAACATGCCCTCGTGCAGACACCCACACCCGTACGTATGTACAGGACACGTCCTTGTGTGTGTGTGTGTGTGTGTGTGTGTGTGTGTGTGTGTGTGTGTGTGTGTGTGTGTGTGTGTGTGTGTGTTAGTGTATGTGCATGGGTACATAACAACTAGTGCGTGCGTGTGCGTGAGCGAGAAAGAGAGATCACAAAAGCCTGTGCGCCATCATTTCTGATAAACTTCATCTTCGTTTACGTAAGCCTTAAGCTCGCGCGACAACAGCAGCAGGGTATCGCTACTCTATTTCTGTCTCTCTCTCTCTCTCTCTTGTTCCCTCTTAGCATTCTCTCTCTCATAGAGCTGCTGCAGCCAACCGGGGTATTATCCCCCTCGGTATTTAGTACAATGACGAAGCGAGTAAGAGAGAGAAACTACTTTAATCGAGCATAACTCGAGTCTTCGTTGTCGTCGTTCTCGTGGCAATGGTGTGGCAACTACGGCGTGCGGGGGTGGTAAGTTGCATCGTATTCACCCTCGACACGCTGCAGTGCATCTCTCTTTTAGATAATTCGGCCTTGTCCGCCCAAGACACAGGCTTACGGGCCCTGTTAATTATGTAAATCTCAGGAGATAAGCTCCGAGCGCGTTGAATTTATCCTTATATATAATAGCGAGAGCACGTCGCCAGTTCTGCGCTGGTATAGGTGCGTATTATGTATATACCTCTCCCTGCTAGGTATATGTATATAACGGAGGCCGAAATATTGAATTCGAATTTCACAGCAAAAAAAAGGAAAAAAAGGAGATGGTGGAAGCGCGCAATAACGTTGCCGTAGGCGCCATCAAAACAAAATCTCCGACGAGAGTCCGAAAGCAATTTATGTAGGGCATATCCTTGAGCTGCCTCCCCTCTGAGAGATAAGATTGATTCGACTTGTACAGCATACACACACACACACGAGCGCAGTATATAGCTATATATAGTCTATGCGAGAGAGGAGGGTGAGAGGTAACTGCATAGGAAAGTAGCCAGTAGCAAGACAGGCGTGCTCGAGCTTAGAAGAGATAAAAAAAAAGAAGCGAAAAGAAAAAGAAAGAAGAGCATGTGTGTCTCGCGCAGGAGCCTCGAGGCGCTGTTGATTGTCGTTACAAGGCGAAGAGACGCGAGAGTGAGAAAGAGAGAGAGAGAGAGAGAGAAAGAGCTCGAACGCGCGCGTGAAGAAAAAAATGCGAAAAAAAAGTGGAATGCAGTGTACGTCCGAGGTAGAGAGTGAGAGAGAGAGGCTGCCTGACTGCTGGAAAAGGAAAATACGAAAGAGAAGCGAGTAAGAGAACAAATAGAAAGTCGGACCTTTTTATCTGCGTAGACAGGGGAGAGAGTGAGAGAGAGAGAGCGAAAAAATTGCGCCGAGATCGTCGAATAGCTCCGGTGCACGAGCGAGATGATGGCGCTTGTGTGCGCCCCGCTCGACTCGCTCGCTATATAGTATGTATGTTTTTGATGTCTATAAAATGCAGGACACAAAAAAATACGATGGAAGTTATGTAAAATATAGCTTGGAATATTTCCTCCTTGCCGCTTTCCCTCGCCTCTCGCAGTATTTCCTAGCATATATAGTCGCCAGGGTTAACACGACGACAGAGACGCGCGCATTCTCGGGTATTCGCGCGCGCGCGCGGCGCGTTACACACGTTTTACATCACCCTCCCCCAACCTCGTGCGCATATTGATAAAGAAAAAACGTCAAGGCTTGTATACACATCGGGTGTGACGATAAAGCAGCATCGGCGGCGGCAGCACCGCAGCAACAGCCCATGAGACAACAACAATGAATCAAACGAGAGATAGAAACAAGCTTCAACAACCCTTATATGCATCGAATTGCCGCGCGCGCGAGAGAGAGAAAGAGAGTGAGAGAAACGAAAGAAACCTTGTCGCGCCAGATGCCGGGGGCATGCCCAAGGCGACACATCTCGTCTTCTCGTCGTCGTCGTCGTCGTATATACTCTCGTAAAAAGAAAGGCAAAAGTCGATCGTCGTTGTTTGGTCAATGGAGCGCGCAAGAGAGAGAGAAAGAGAGCAAGAGGGAATTTTCGCCGTCGTCGTTTCGAAGGATTGCCCGTGAGCTATGTCAGCTCTCGTTCGCGTTGACTCAATTCGCACATCGACGACGACGCAAAGAGACGTATATATACGTACGTATATATCGCAGTATATAACGCGACGACGAGCGCTCCGGGCGCTTACACACTTCCCAGATAATACAACAGCAATGCGCAAAGAAAGTATTGAATGTCAAATTAAGCACCTCGTCGTCGTCGTGCGCGCCTGAAAGAAGAGCATTTGAATTTTCTTAGATGTTTTTCTTAGCCTCCTCTTGCCTGTCATTTCGCAAGTACTTTTGATTTGCGCATCGTTATAACACCGAGAGCCCAGAAATACTTTGTATTTATTTATTTGTCTTTTTTGTTGTTAAATAACTTGGAACGGATTCAATTTCATTGAGAAGGCGTGTGTGTAACAGAAAATTTGGGAAATTTCATTGGAAAATTTCGCAAGTTCATCAAGGCTAGATCCGGTTCGCTCTCTCTCGTATATATCTCGCAAGCCAGAAATCGCAACGTTAACGTACATATACACGTTACACACCCACCCACACAATGAGAATATCTTTTTCAGCAACAGTGGCATAGAAACGTATATATTTACATAAGCCGTCAAAATATAGAGAGAGAGAAAGCGAAGCTTGGTAAATCTAAGATTGGCGCGCGCGGAATTATTTTGGATCTTCTAGAACTGCAGAGAAACCGCGGCGAAGGAGTAGGGGGAGGGGATTTACGCGCTGGTCTTAACTTCGTCGCGGCTATATGTGAGGCAGAGAAATACGTCAAGACCTTTATTAAATTTCAAATAAAAGAAAGCGTTTCTGCAGCAGGATTTTTGCAGCCCAGGTTCAAATCGTTCGAAAAGAGGAGGAAGAAAAGAGAAAAAGGTTCTTTTTCTACTTGCTTCTGCTGCTGCTGCAGCTTCTTTCTCGTCTTCCTTCTTCCTCATCCTCTAAACCTCGTCTGCTACTACTACTACTGCTGCTGCTACTGCTGTTACTACTACTACTACTACTACTACTACTACTGCTACTACTACTAGGGCGAGCGGCGTCTTATACTTGGAGCGCGCAAGGTGGATTTTGTGTCATTGCAAATAAAAAAATAGGGTAAGGCGAGCAAAAAACGAGATATATGAGATGAAGTATGGGAAACGTCGCGAATTCGCATGCGTTTTACCTTTTCTTTCTTTCCTCTCCTTTTATTTTATTTTTTTCTCTTTGCTTCACGCGAGCAAAAGTGTGTTCTCGTTGATGTAATGTCATTTAATAAGAAAGAAGGATGGGTGAATTCTGCTTCGTTCGTGCATAGAGAGCTTTTAGCGCGCAGCAGTTCTTTCTCTCTCTCTCTTTTTTATTGGAAGCGAAGGGGACGTTTCGAGTGAAAGAGAGAGGCGTTTGATAAATTTTCGATATTTTTTCCTTCGAAAATATTGAAAGGCCACGCGAGCAAGAGCGTGTGTGTAAGCTGGAGTATATATATAAAATGAATTATTACCTCAGATATTTTGAAGATTTAATAGATTATTCTCGCTCGCGTATGAACGGTGGAAAATCGATATTTCGTTATGCATGTGTGTGTAAGCTCGCGTCGTAAAATCTTTTTTTAATCGATCTCATTTTGTCGCACCATCACACGCATGCAAAAGGAAAATATTCGGGAGTGACTATATCAGGCTGACGAATCAATACCCGCAATCTAACCGAGTATACACTTAAAAACACCTAATAAACCGAGCGCGCCATTTGCCTCCCTCGAGCGAAAAAACAACATACACAAGCGTATGTACGCACACTTTTATACACACAAAAGTTTGGCTTTTGCGTGACAAGAGAGAGAAAAAGAGAGAGACGGTAAGTAAAGCTGCAGGGATTTTGCTAAAATTCCAATATTCCTCAGTAGCAGAACGCGTGCATGAAATCTCCCACGGGGCTTTGAGCTCGTTTCGTTAAGGCAATCGTGGAAGAAAATGCGACATATGACGATGGCAGCACCAGATGCCACCGAGTGAATATCGCCTCCTCTCTCACTCTCTCTCGCCCTTTTTTTTCCTCTTTTTTTCACCTCCTCTGCATGTGTACGCGCGGTATATACCACCTTCTATACTGCCTTCGCCCCGACTACGACGACGCTACTACTGATGCTGCTGATGCTGCTACTGCCGCCGTCACCGCCACCAACGCACTGCTAAATTTCCCCGCTGAATTTTCGCCTGCAGTTCGAGCATCCGTTACGGGATTATTTGCCCCCGTAGCTTATGCTACTCCTCTATTTATAGATATATAATATATTCCTTTTTTCCTCTCGTTCTCTCTTTCTCTCTCTTCTTTTGGCTCAAGATCGAATTTTCGCTGCGGTTGCTGGATATATACATTCTTTTGTTTTAAAGGTGGCCTCGGAGTTAGGGATCATTTGAATATTTTCATCCCCGAGCGCAGCAGCCCTCTACATAGTAGCTCCATACGTATGCGCGTCTCTGTGTATTATCGGCGCTGCAAAATGAGATAAAAAATATTCCAAAAAACTTCGGAGGGAGAAAAGAACATCGGTAGAGTTTTGCACGTCTCGATGTATATATATATATGCACCACTGCAGCAAAGCTGCTGCTGCCACTACTTCACCATATTATGCGTTAGATAAATGTAAGTGCGCGCGTCACCGTGTGTATGCAATTTTTATCTAATTCAGAAATCTTTACGACTTTTGCAGCATGGGCACCAGTCGCGCGTCAAGTGCGAGACGAGAAAATATTTGTGCTCTTACCTTAAAACACAGTTTGTTTGGTCGTATGTAAAAAAGTGAGAGAAAAGAGAAGCAAGAGAAAAAAAAGAGCTCCGTCGTGTCTGCTGCGCCGCTAACGCAGAAAAAGAATATGACGAAGAAAATAGAAGATTGCGAGATTTGAAAATCACGCGGAATACGATACGCGCGGAGAGCGATTGAGCGAGCTCCGAGCTCCGAGCTTCAAGCTTTTCGCATCGTTATCTCGACAGCGGCAGTCACGGTATACTCTCGCTCGTTCTGCGCGCGATATTCGACCTTTTCACCTAGAAGGGATATTCGGCTTTCTTCCTTTTTTCCATCTATCTCGCTCACTCGCTCTCTCTCTCTTTTCTCGAGTATATGACGTCTGCAAGCTTTTCAATCTATCCCTCTATGCCCAGAACATTGTCAGAACAATGAAATAGATCACGAAGGAGGCGAGAGGGGTAGAGGGGTTAGAGAAGTTATACGTGTATGATAGGAGTATAGAAAAAAGCGAGACTATCGAATTCGGCTTATTTAACTCGATAACCTCGGCGGTGGTGTGCACCGGCTGAGCGACGACGACGACGACGACGACAACTATCGACTTTGTACACATATATTATACGTATATATGCGCTGCTGTAGCTGCTGCTGCTGCTGCAAGCTCGTAGCATGTAGTAAACTTTGCCAAAGCGACGCGTGGTGTACGCCGATACAAACGACTTTGTGTTGTCGAAGTATCAGGAGTTTACCAACGAGTCGATCCGCATGTCTCTCTCGTTCTTCAACAACGACGTCGACGACGACTAAGCGAAGATAGATATTATTCTAGCGTCGACTCGATTGAGTTATTTCGTGTAATTGCACGTTCTCAGAACAATGTCAGCCGCGTATTATATAATTTTATGTTATCATTATTATTGTGTACGCGCGCGCGCGAGCTCCGCTTGTAAAGAAATAATTTTCCGCTACCCCCTGCGATTGTGTGCGCGCGGCCAGTGACATTTTGCCTTAATACATTATGTGTTGTGCATTATATTACGTTTTCTAGGTAATGTTTATTTTCGACGTATTCAATTACACATAGTTAGTTATACGCGATATGTTTATATGCGCGTGTATGCTTCTCTTGTGCACGCGCGGCGCGGCCAGATTCGTGCGTGGCTCTAACAAATTTAAAATATTGCATAATTTTGCGCAGAGCTCGTTTGTATACATATGGCTTGCTTCGCTGGCCGAGTGATCGATCGGTCATCATCGATGTTAGCCACGCCGTTGCCGGTGTATATTTATATGTGCACAGTCTCGACTGTCGGCGCGGCCTGTACGGCCTACATCGGCTACTACTTCGTTTTCGGACCTTGAGCGCGAATCAATGCTCGCGTACGTAAGTGCACGTATGCAACACGTACGCGGGCGTTGCGCTCGCACATACTGCACATACACGCTCGTCTGTGGAGTACCGCCGCGCCTATATAATGTGTATCATCGAGAAATACACGCGATGAGTAAGCACGAACGTGTACGAGCGCATCGACGATTTGAAAAATTAGACGAGATGTACACGCACGACGACACATTACTGCTGCTGCAAAGCACGCACAATACAAGGGCCAATAGGCTACGGACACGTGCGTGCGTCGCTAGATCGCAGCGCGCCATTATTTTTCCGTTTTTTAATTTTTTTCGTCTTACCTGCGCGCCTGCTGTAATATGCATGAATTTACGCACGCGCCTCATGCCTCATGCACATCGTCGTGTATTATATATTATATTGTGTGTGTATGTGTGTATGTGAGTGTAAGCTGCACAGCACACGGAGCAGCTCAAGCTGTTATACAATATAAGCATTGTAAAGTGTAATTCGAGCTATGCCCCGTTATATAAACATACATTGTGCACTGCAAGCAACGAGCGCGTGCACACATACACACGTCACTTACACAAACGCACACATTTCTATATGCAGCTAATACCTATATATAGACGTAGCATGCACATGCATATACAAATATATGTGCGTGTAGAGAACTCGCTCGAGAATCGTATTACTGTTGTGTACTCGTCTGCAGGAGCCGAGTGCGGCAGCGAAACAGATACACCGATCAACTATACGAGAGCAGTTCAGTAGCCCATCTCTTTTCCGACTGTTGCTTGACACATTCTTTCGCGTTATAATTTTACAGTTAAAAAAATATATAAATCATGGAGACTTTTAGAGAAAGAGAGGAGAGTTGGATCGATCAGTACCGGCACGCACGAACACACACCGACCCACAGACGGGCGGCCCTTTTGCGTGCCAACTTTTTTGTTTGCTCTAACGAAGCTGCATATTGACGAATGACAAGTCCTCGTTGCAGCGTACATTGCGGTATATATACATAAATTATTAATTATTAGCAACGTCAACGCGCTCCGTGAGTCTCTCTCTCTCTCTCTCGCGAGTTACGTCAAACTCGACTGCATGTGCGCGCACACTATACACTCTGCATACCATATATAGTTATATATTTACACTCGCGCGTGCAAGGAGCGTAATTTGTGTATTACACGCGCGGCGAACGAGAGCAACTCTCTCTCTAGCGAGCTCGAGCGCGCATGCAATGTTAATTAGCGTCGCGACGACGATGTCAGTAGCAGTAGCGGTAGCAGCACCAGCAACAGCGACTACAAAGCTCGCGTGGATTTGCATTTGGCGTGCACAATTTTTACAATGAGATTAACAAAAAAAAGAAAAAAGGGAGAGTAAAAAAAGGCAGAGTAGAGCACGAGCAACAGCAGCAGCTGTGTAATATACGAGTGATATCGAGAGCTCTGTGCGCGCAGCTGATTTTAATTATAAAGCCTCGGCTCGGTAAACACATGCGCACGCGGATATGCGAATAAATTTCAATGAATAGAGAACTCGCGTAATTAAAGATCGCGATATAATTTCGAGCATGCGAGGACTATTTATGCATGTGCGAGTTATATATATATATGCGACGGCAGCGCAGTTTAAGATCAGCTGTGCTTGCAAAAATTTCGAATATAAACCAATTCCGAGATAAATAAAATACACGATCCTCGCGTATCGAGGCATGCATACATTCTGCACGATTTTATTGTGCGTCGCGTTGTATAGATTCTCGATGAAATTAATTATTGCTCCGGTCTATTTAATTACCAATGATGTGCATGTGTATGTTTGAAAGTTTGCACGAGCTGGCACGGGGTATCGGTGCTACTACGTATACGATATTGTATCGTCCGAACGCGCGCATGGCGGTCGTATTGATTGTGTATATGATGCACAGTGTGTAGGCTAGCGCGAGCTTTTATATATATCGGCATTGTATATAGCATTGCACACGAACAATTCGAGCCACTGTACGAGTCCGACATTTTTAAAAGCGTTACGCACGAATGTACACACATACATCGCGGATTGAAAAGGGAAAATTACGCGCTTCGGCAAGTCGATACACCTGTCGGGCCCGTGCGCGCGACTCGAGCTCCCGATCGCTCTCTCTCTCTCTCTCTCTCTCTCTCTCTCTCTCTCTTTTTCTGTGTTATATTAGCGCCAATTTATACGACGAGAGAGAGAAATGAAAATAATCGGCCGAGTTCGAAAAATGACTTGCTGGTCTTTTTTGCCAAGGTATACACACTGCGAGCAAAAAGCCATCTCTTTCTTTCTGCGCCTTCTGTCTCTCTCTCTCTCTCTCTCTCTTTCGTTTTAATGTAAAAATCAATACTACATAGAGCAGAGAGCTCGGCGCAGCCCAGCGCGCTCGCTACTGCAAGCTTATTCTTCACAAGAACCTTTTGGAAGGTAGGCTTGCATTCATACTCGGACGCACTTTAAAAGCGCGATGAAAGTTTTATCGCGACTTGCGTGCTTTGAGCGTCGAACCAACGACAACGAGGAGAAAGAGCAAGAGAGAGAAGAGAGAGAGACCACGTCGGGATTTTACGATGTGAAATTCTGATGCTACCGGCAAGAAAAGTGTGTGTGTGTGTGCGAACGTATACACATAAATGCATACACATACGCACACTCGGTGAGGGCTCCCTTTTTGAAGCGCAACGCAGCGAATATAAACCGCTACTGCCGCCGCCGCCGCCAACGACGACGACGACGAGGACGAGGACGACTAAGGATGGCAGCGCGGCAAAGGATGCAGAATAGAGCGAAGCCGCTTACAAGGATGAAGACGCGCCGAGAGCAGGTTAAAGAGGATTTTCACCGCGAATGTCTATACAGAGTGAGGAGAGAGCGAATACGAGGTGTTACACGTTGAATGGCTCTCTCTTCAGATTTCTGCGAGTCTGCAGCCCCGTTGAGATATTGCTACAACTCTAGTTTGTTTTATTTTAATCCCCCCCCCCCCCCNCCCCCCCCCCCCCCCCCGTCCTGTCCCTCTCCTTACTGGTTTATCTGTTGAAAAAATCCATCCTGCTAATTGTTACGAAAGAGAGAAAAGTGATTGTCATTTTTTTATAATTTTATCCTGTTAGAAATTCTCAGCATTAATAATGCATAAATGCATTACTATTAACTGGTTTGTTTTTGGTAGTTTTTTTTTTTGTTTAAATTTTGTTATAAATATTTAGCACATTTTAAAGGATCTAAAAGAACACATATAATTGTTTTTAAAAAGTATAGACCGGCCTGCAACCACTTCTGTACAATATAATACCACTTTAAGATTCTACCACTAGATGGCGAGCGCCTTTATCTGTAAATCTGTATGTGGCCAAGTCAAAATAATTATTTAAATGAAAGCATTATTTTGTATCAAATTACGTTATCATATATCAGAAACAAGGAGTTCGAGAACACAAGTAAATTCTCCAAAATACCCTTTTATTACGCTCGCCGTTTTGAAGAAGAAGATTATTCATTCAAATTATCCTTATTAGTCTTTGATGTTGTTAAGTAATGTACGAGGACACATTCCGAGCAGTAAATATTCACTTTGTTTTTGAGTAGTTTGTAGGGGCTTTTTTGCCGCTCTTACTCTCTCGTCTTACACTCGGAATCACGGGCCAACGAACTATGCATACTTCATCTTCATCACGCTTCGCGAAGTACATACGTGGGCCAACGAAAAAATTCATGCCTCGAAAAAAAAGAGAAGAAAAGTATGGGTAGGATAGGGAGGGAGAAAAACTTCGAAACTCGAGCGTGTGTGTATATATGTATATAATACGTAGACACGCGGGCATACACAGACACACACACCCTTTATCATCGCGCGCTCGAAAAAAAAACAGGCTACCCTTAAAGAAACGAGCTGTGTGTATGTATACATACATGCGGGCTTACACACGATCTCTCTCGCGTGGCTTCGTTTGCTAAGGTATATATACCCCTCCCGGAATAAAAATGGCAGCTTGCCAGTGCACGTGCTGCTGTATAACCCACACCCGAAGAGAGAAAGAGAGAGAGAGAGAGAGAGAGAGCGAGCCGGCGCCGCCGCGATTTTCACGCGCGCACTCGGGAATTTCAAATTTCTCTTTTCGTCTTCCTCCTTCTTTTTTTTCATCTTATACAACCCACCCTCTCTTCGGCCATGGTCTCGCTCTCGTGTTTTACTTCGTCGAATCTTCTTTTGCCAACAGGTTTACATCAGGGACACGATCTGTGTGCGGTTGCGAGAGAGAGAGAGAGAGAGAGAGAGAGAGAGTGAGGCCGCTGCTCCCGGGCAAATTGAAGATGGACTCGGCGTGCGCGCGCGCGAGTTTCAGTAGCCTTGTTTGTTTGTCGAGTAAGCTTATCACGTGCCACTGGCCGTTCGAGTGTATAACACACGCCATATGCCCGGTGCGAATTTCGTTCGGCTTCCTTTTGCTTTACTTTTTTTTTACTTTTATTTTCGTTTCCCCACGAATTAGGTTAAAATATCTCGATGCAAGTAATCTTTTTTGGCTTACTTATATCCCAGAACGAGAAAGAGAAAGCAAAACTGAGAGCAAGGGAGTTTTGTGTATCCCACTTATTTAGCGCTTCGTTACATTGAATTTATTTTCTGGCATTACTCGATAATAACATTGCCAAATAGCGGTTATAATATATAAAGCCTCTCTGCCCCGCGAAGCCAATTAGAGCCCATTAGCATCAAATGGTTGAATATTTATGTTTGCTTTTACAATCCTGCAATGCGTTTGCATCTTCTTATTATATACGCAAATCCCCGCGCTCGGTCTAATAATTAAATATAAAAGTTCAATGTCGACGCTTTTGCGGTTTTTTGGCCTTTGTGCCCTGACGACACGACTTATCGACCGATTCATTCGCCGCATCATTAAAAGTATAAAAAAAAGGAAAAAGATATTGGGAGAAAAAAGGCTTTGTCCTGTCGACTGCAACAACAGTGTCAAGAAGGAAGAAGCCCCAAAAACGCGCCCCTTGACTTTCCGGCTTGCGGCCGAGCTTTTTCGGAATTGGCGCGTCTTTTGGCAAAATGTCAAAGGCGCGCGCGCACAAGAAAGTGGAGAATCTCACGGCTCGGCCTCTCTAAGACGTCTTCTTCTGCTTCTTCTTCTCCTTCTTCTCATCCTTCTTCTGTCTCTGTTTGCGGTCGAGGGTGAGAAAAAAACGATGAAGATAAGGGGGACTTTTTCATGCTAGCTTATTTCGGCTTGATTCATATTAAATTGACACATACGTGAATCTCTGAGAATTACTGTGACGTCGCTCGAAATTGTTTTGTAAAGTAGATGTATAGGGGAAACGAAAAATAATAATAATAAAAATAATACAAAAAAGATCGAAGATGCAAAACGTATCGAGGTAAAGAGCCGATAAGCGAAAAAGAGGTACTGAATTTTCCGAATTTGCCTGCGCGCCCGCTCGGCGTGCCCTCTTTGGCTTTGGTGCGCGCGAAGAGAGAGAGAGAGAGGATCTTTAAAGCCCAAGTTTATCGGCAATTTTAGACTCCATTATCGGCTTCCTTCAACTTTACATTTCCTGAACTTCCACAATGGCACTGGGCTCTGCGCGGGAGCGCAAGACATATGCATAAAAAACGTCGTCGTAAAGCGCGTACCGAAACGCGTTAAAGAAACTTGCCGGGCATAAACTACCGGGGCCGCTGCATAAAAACAATGGCGGAAACGGACTTTTTTCTTACGCAAAGCTCACGAGAAAATCAAATTTATATACATTATACATATTTGAAATCGTCGGGGTAACTATTTTTACCTGCCGAGGTATGAAAATTACCAAAGGTTCAATGTACCCACCACTATCATCAAATTACATCAAATTAGATTTTTTTCCACCCTCGCATTTTCTATCCATCGCTTACACGATATCAAACCGCGTGCAGTACGAATTATGACGTTCGAGCGACGAGCTCAAAAAAACATGGTGATTTTGCACGTGCATATCACATGTGACATGTGTACGCTTCACCGCCGCCGCCGTCTGTACATGCACATAATGACGATGATGTCACAGAGGCATGTATTAGTAACGCACTATAAAGTGTAATTGTAACAGGCAGCCGAGTGTACTCGTGTTAGTGTGCGTCCGTGGGTTTGTATACGCGCAGCCAAGTGCCGATTGAAATCATATTGTTCGCAAAACGTACACAGCGGGCATTGAAAAAAAGGAGCGAGTCAACAACAATGACGCTTGTAAAAATATACATTTTTAATTACTGAAAGAAAGTAGGTATAGGCCACGCGCGTTTGTTGTATTTATTCCCATGTGCAACAGAAATCATCGTAAAATCTCTTGCAGCATTGAGAGTGAGAGAGAGAGAGAAACACAAAGTAGAAAACAACAAAATAAGCTCGTAACTCGTTATCTTTTGACTTTGGCAAAAAAGTACATAATGTATATTCACGACGAATAATGTGGGTTAAAGACTATACAGACTTCGACGAACGCGTTGCGGTAATTTGCCAGCAATAAAAAAAGAAGAAAAGAAAAAAATACTCGTTCTCTGACACACTCTTGTGTAGTGCTGTGAGTGTATGCGTGTCTGTGTGTGTGTGCATGGGCGTAAAAGAGAAAAAGCGAAAGATCTTTCGAAGGGCCACACCTGCAGCTAGTTGGCAATTATCCTTTGCGGCCCGAATTAGAAGCCAAAACCCATAGGAGAAACGGTCTTTACCCGACCCTCTCGGTTTTTTTCCTTTTCTTTCTGTTTCTTTTCCCTCCTTTATTTTTCTTCTTCTTGTTCGCTCGCGACAATACACTGTTAGAAATTTTTACATGAAAATTAATAAAAAAAATGTGAAG
>NW_019641706.1:2642906-2737295 GCF_000599845.2 Trichogramma pretiosum | reverse complement strand
TTTCGATGTAAAATTTAATGTCTTTTCAGAAACTGAACTCAAAATTTTGATTCTTTGCGTAATAAAAAATTTATGGCTACTTATACGGAAAAAAACGTAAAGTTTTTTGCAAAAAATCAACTTTTTGATTTTTTTTCACCATGTTACGTTAGGGAATCACGATATAAATATGAGGGTAATCACGACTGTCAAAGCATTTCAGAGAATTTTTATGGAATTTTTGAACTCTTTTTCTAACTTTGGTTTTTTGCACTTTTTCTCTAAATTCAGTAGTTTTCGAGTAAAAATGAGTTATGTTTAATATGAATATAAGTTCTTTTTTGTTTGAAGTAGTGGTTCGAAAATTCCATAAAAATTACCCGAGATACTTTGATAGTCTTGATTACCCCTGATCATATTTATATCGTGATTCCCTAACGGTAACATTGTGAAAAAAAATCAAAAACTTGATTTTTAGCAAAAAATTTTACGTTTTTTTTCGTATAAGTAGCCATAACTTTTTTATTACGCAAAGAATTGAAATTTTGAGCTCAGTTTCTGAAAGGGCATTAAATTTTACATCGAAATAGGTCTATGCGAAACTTTTTGGAGGGCTCAACCTTGGACCTCAAAGGGCGTTACAGACGCAAATGAAGCCCCCATCTAACCTTAAATTAAGTTCGAATTAGGGCTTTTTTCTAATTGTACTGTCTCCAATATGACCTTAAAAAAAAAAACAAAATACATAGTCGAATGTGACATTTTTCGCTCTTTTAACCCGTTAACGCCAAGCCAGACAGAATTTTTTTCTCTATTGTAGTATAAAATTAAATTATCGTATGATAGCGAGAAAAATTTTTGAGTACTCATTTTCTATGTAAAATTTAATGTACTTTTTGAATATGGGTTTATAATTAACCTCTGATCAATATTAAAAAAGTTGTAAACAATTTACAGCGAAAAAACACCATTTGAAATCTTGAAAAATAACTTTGATTGAAATTTTTTTTATGAAAGAGACTTGAACTGTGGCCAATAAAACCTAAAATTGTGGAAAAATGACCTACAGTTTAAAGTACTGTAGGTAGGATTTGAATATTCAATAACTTTTTTTTCTAATGTTGATCGTTTTCGAACAAAAAAGTACATTTTTTGGAACATTTTTTGGTAAATTTCTTGGGAAAAGTGTATTTTTTGGAGTCTACCATGTTGAATATTCAAATTCCACATACAGTACTTTAAACTGTAGGTCATTATTCCACAATTTTAGGTATTATTGGCCACAGTTCAAGTCTTTTCTTTCTAGATTCAAAATCGTGTTTTTTCGCAGTAAATTGTTTATAACTTTTTTAATATTGATCAGAGGTTAATTATAAACCCATATTATAAGAGTTGATGGCTCAAAAAATCGAATTTTAACTAAATATATACTCTTAAAGATTACCTGAAAAATAAAAATTCTAAAAATCTTAGCCCTCTAGCTCCATCCCTCATGGATTTATAGGGGCTCAAAGTTGGATATTCAAATTTGAAATTTAATTCTGTTTTTCTTGGGTGATTTTGAAAAAATAGTTGAATCATGTTTTTTGTGTGTAAAATTAACCATTCAAAAGGGTAAAAAACATGGAAAATAAGAGAAAAACCATGTTTTTTGCTCTATCGAATGCCATGGGTTGTCTCTAATGCTCAACCGATTACCAAAATTTATCTAAAATTGTATTTTGGCCTTTCGATGAACATATTACAATTCTGGCCTATTCGCTGGAGATGAACAACTTTATTTTTGGTCTTTTATGATATTTTTCCATTTTAAAGGGTTTTTAGGCTATGAATATGATTTTTGAGTACAAATTTTAATTCCTCATCAAATTTTACACATAAAAACATGATTCAACCATTTTTTCAAAATCACCTCAGAAAAGTTGAATTAAATTTAAAATTTGAATATCCAACTTTGAGCCCCTATAAATCCATGAGGGATGGAGCTAGAGGGCTAAGATTTTTTGGATTTTCATTTTTCAATATAATCCTTAAGAGTACATAGTTAGTTGAAATTCGATTTTTTGAGCTATTAACTCTTTTATGATATGACCTATATACATAAGACAAAACTATCACAATACCAACATCTAAATATGGCCTTTTAAAAATATTTTTTTTGGTAGATTTTGGGTTAAATGTCCATTTTTGTGGTAAATGTGGACTATAAATATTATGAGTAGAAATCTTTAAACTATAAAATTATTAAAGATAAACCCTTTTCCTCATTAAAAAATAAAATGTATATCGCCCTAACGGGGGGTTGGCGAGCGGAGCGAGCAGGGGGGCGCAGCCCCCCTAGTATATATATATATATGCTAGAGAGCGTACGGAAAGCTCTTTTCTCCCCAGAGCAGAGTTTCTCTCTCTCTCTCTCTCTCTCGGGCTGGCGCGCATTCAGCGAACGAACGAGCTCCGCAGCTCTAGCATCCAACATCCAACCTCCCCCGCGCACCACCTCTTCCCTCCGTCCGCCCGCGCGCGCGCCTCGCACCCCCCTTTTTACCCCCGAGCGAACGAGTGAGCGCGCATATAACACCCCAACCCGTCGCTCTCCACCCCCTTTTTATCCTGTGCAGAGAGAGAGAGAGAGAGAGAGAGAGCCTTTCTATATATATTCTGTGCTTCTCTCTCGCTCGCTCGTTCACGAGCTTTTCTACTATAGCTATATACACACGCAAGCCGCTATGCGCGCACAGTGCTATACATGCACTGTGCGCGCTTGGCTATATAGATATATAGGTAGATATAGCTTGGGCTATGTCGGCTACATACATACATACACATATACACGCACACACACACAGTCAGGGCTGTACGTGCTGTTGCTGCTGCTGCTCGCACCACTCATTATGGTGCAGAGACCTCTTGCTAAAACCCCCCGCTTGCCTCTCGTTCCTCTCTCTCTCTCTCTAGCACACCCCCTTGCCTCGCAGCTCCATACATACATATATACCACGGTAGACATATATATAGCTTCCTCACTCTGCTGCTGCTGCTTCTCCGCCTCTCTTTGCCTCTCTACACCCCTTCGGGCTTTCTCTCTCTCTCTGATACTGCCTGACGCTGCCACAAGGGCCCTCTATACATATATAACATATATCCTATCCTAAAAGAGTGGTGAGGTTTTTAGCATAAGCAATTTATTAATCGCTGTGATTGGTCGGTCGTTCAGTGGCTTGAAATTATTGTAGTGGCGCGCAAATACGAGTGTTATCGTAAGTCGAGAAAGTGGAATATTAAATTATTGTCGACTTAAGACTAATTTCGATGTTAACAGTTTATAACATAATCTTCGTTCTTCTTGTCTTTCTATTTTAAATATTGAAAAATGGCAAAAATTGACAAGAAAGAAGAGAGCGCGCGCAGCGCGCTGAAAATCGAGCTGGTATATTTTATACGCGCACACATACATTATGTACGTATGATCGTGCACTTATACGTGTACACGTTATATGCCACATGCCAGCTAGCATAGAGTCTGGCTTTGGCTGCATGGCAGCAGAGTAACGCTCTGTCGCTCTTGCGCACTCACTCACTCACACACACACACATGCACGTGCATGTGCATGTGCTGCACTGGCAAAGAGAGAGAGAGAGAGAGAGAGCGAACCATGCATACATTCATGATGTAGCTCTATATAGTACATACGTGTGTGTGTACATATTACAAATATATATGTATATATTTTTACGCGAGCAGCAGCATGGAAGTATATATGGCGCTCTGCTGTGCAAGCTCAACGTATATATGTACAGCTGCGAAAGGCTGAAAGGTAGTTGAGCGTTACACATACATGTGCATATATATGCTATATACCATATATTATACATGATGCGCCAGCTATAGAGTGAGAGAGAGAGAGAGAGAGAGAGAACGGTTACAGTCGTTATTTTCTCTACGTTGGATTTTCCAGGATTTTCCCGGGGGTTGGTGTGCTGCGCGCTCTCTCTCTCTCTCTCTCTCTCTATGGATGCGTGTGTGCACCGACGAGGTATTATATGGACTAGTCATGCAGGCATAATAGGCGTACATTGCGTAAACAGCAGCGACGATGATACACACGCACGCACGCACGTATTCGTACGAATGTGCGTATATAGACGCGTGTGCGTTACATGCATATATGCGCGCGTAGCAGAGCACAGAGGCTGCACAGTGGCTACGGCTACGCGGCTATGCAGTCATCGACGCGCAAAAATGTTTATTAAAGCCTCTCGTGCACGCAGCAGCAACAACGGCTCATCGGTGGTATATACAAGGCGCATTAGGCCTGATATAGATATACTCGATAACAATATAGTCGCTTCGCTCGGTCGTTTCTCTCATTCTCTGTCTGTGCACGCATTAAAAATAGAAGAAGCTTTTCCACTCCGATGCCTAGCTCGCTCGTGCTTGCTTCTGTGTATAATAGTGCAGCGCTGCGTCTGTATGTGTCAGTGTCTGTGTGTGTGTGTATGCGCGCGCGAGCGAGGGACACACAGCCGGCACCGACGGAGCTTCTTTTTTCCTATTATCGCGCAGTGCGTATAGTAGTCTACAGTGCAGCAAGCCTATATTATAATGCGCGTGTATATCAGCCTAGGCAACCGTGCAGCTGCGTTCGAACGCGCAATACGGTATATAACACAGAGTTTAGCATGTAGCGATATGTGCAGCTACTATGTGCTGCAACAAGGGGCACATACACGCACGTGCGATACGTATATGTAGCTTTGTCTGTTCGCGAGTATGTTTATGTATGTGCACGAACGCGAGGTATGCGCCCGTTACATATATCGCCCGCAGTCACCCACGTGAATATGTGTGTGTGTGTGCGAGCGTCAAGCCCGCGGATAGTTACAGCCCCAGATACGCGACATAGTTGTCGTGCCTCCAGCGCACCTAATAATATGCGAGCGAGCTGCGTAGCTGCTGCTGCTGCCCTTTTATTTACCCCCGCGTGCTGCGCATTGGAATAACAAGCTACGCAGCAACAGTGACAGAGAGGGATAGAGCTAATCGTCGCGCGCGAGGGTGGCTAAAGCAGCAGCAACAGCCCAACCTCTAAGCTATTAGTGAACTATTCCTCCGAGGAATATATATTATTAAAGCGCCTCCAGGCTGAATATCGCGAGCTTTTTATTCTTCGGCTCCTCGCTCCAACCTATGTACAATGTTATAACGTCGATCGTCACGCGCGGTATACAAGGACATTCTTCGAGCAACAACACATGGATCCTTCTTACTATTTATGTTCCACAAAACTAAATCCGGGCCGCTCCTCGCCGAAAACGAGCGCAAAAGTGTATCAGCGCGGGGGGTTTTCTCTCTCTCGCGTATAAATAATTTTAAAGCCGCCGCAGCAGCAGCAGCAGCAGCACACATTTTGTGAAATGTGTTCCAGCGTGAGCTCGAGAGAGCGAGCCGACCGCACGCGGCCGCGCGTACAAAATCGAGTAAGATATGGAGAAGCCAGAGCGTACAGTACACTCCGCTGCACACCGATGCACGGCAAATATAAATGGAAATACATGTAAAGCTCGGCGAGTGCGAGCTAGCGCTGGAGATTACATCGTATATACACGCGCATATTGGGGCGGAAGATAGATGACGCGATCCGCGAGCGTATATGTACTTTTTACACGTATAGCACATTCACACTCGTGGCACACACACACACACACACACGTCATCTTGCGCTCGCACGTCTCGTCGTGTATATGCGCGCACCGATAAATTCATTGAAAGCATCGAGCTTGCAGAGAGAGTGTTCATTCATCGCAGCAGTCTCTCTATACACCGCAAATATTTTTTCCCCTCGCGCTCGCAGCATAGCAGCACGCACGGTCAGAGAGGTATAGGATATATACGTATATGTGTGCGAGAGCTTTTGCGAGAGAGCGTGACCCAGATAGAACGTCGAAACTTTTTTTTTTTTTTTTAGAGCAGCACGCAGTACGGCGCGTGCCGAGTTTTACTTTTTATTTTTTATTTTTTTGGGCCACCCTCCGCGCAACGCCGCGCAGTAAAAATTTTGCCCGCGCCCTCGCGCATATTTTCTCTCTGCACCCTTATATGCCTGCGCAGCAGCCGCAGGCGCACGGGGTTCGCCGTATGAAAATGAGAAAAGCTCGCGCGCGCGCGCGCTGGTCTGCGATGTGGCACGCGTACCGCGCTGCGCCGCTGTGCGTTGCTCATTTCGCAATTGCGTAACGCACGCGCGCTGCTTTTTTATAATCGCGATGCGTATAAATATGCATGAAGTTTCGCGCGCGCGCATTTTGCATTGTTATCGCGCGAGTAATGGCCTTAAAGTGTGTGTATACGACAACGCGTTTCCTCTCTCTCTCCGCACGTATTCAAGTGTGTACAACAGAAACGTCGACGGCGACGACTCATGGTCGATCTTCGCACAGACCGAAAATTACGCATTCCGCTATGCATATTTAACGAAGGCGGCCAAAATACATTGCGTAAGCAGCGACTCGGACTTGGCGCTGCTGCGGCTCGACACAGTCAGCTGTGTGCGTTACACTATATAATGCGTAATATGCACACCCGCACATGATCTAGCTCCAAGCTAAAAGCTGCGTTTTCCATATTATGCGCGCGCTAGAGAGCTAGCAGCCAAAAACAATCTGACAATTTTCACGTGATGATACTTGTGTATTATATAGATATATGATTGACGAGGAAGGAAAAAGATTTTTTTGAAGACTTACAGAAGTGATTGCCAGGGCCGGCGTAGTGGTGACCTTTGTAAGCGGCGAACAGACCAGGATTGATGCCAATCTGAAAAAGCCAAAGCAAAGATTATACGTAGGTAAATGTTGTGTACGCTCACTCGTACACAGTTACATAGATTTCGGCCAATATGTGTGCTCTGCGATTACGCGTCTTTACGTACGCGACCGTAAAGAGCACACAGAAAAAAAAATGAGAGGGGTCGCTCATAAACGCACATTCACACACATACCTATAATATTACGTACGTATGCGCGTCCAAGGACGACAAGGTCTCTCTCTCTCTCTCTCTCTCTCTCTCTCTCTCTCTCTCTCTCTCTCTCTCTCTCGACTTCGATCACTTTCGACGAAACGAAGTCAGTTTGCCGCGCACCGAGCGACAAAATTAGCACCGTAGCTACTAGCAAGAAACTACTACTACTGCTTGCTGGTCTCCTATGTATATATACCATTATACATTGCTGGAGGGTAGAGCGAGTGAGAGAGACGCAGGCTTATTTCCACTTCATTTCCGGCAAAGACGACGTATAGTATAGGACGACTTCGCGGCAGTAGCAGCAGAAGGACGAACGAAGACAAGGACGACGTCGCCGATGTTCGCCCGACCGCCCCCGCGCGTATATCGTACGATAGTGTATATACTCGCCCGATCCCCCTAGTTAACGCGAGGCGACGTCTTACTTTTATTTTCTCTGTTACTATACCCAGACGCGCAGAAGCGTGTTTCCTTGCGATTTCTTTTCTTTCCTTCGGCGTCGTTCTTATTTTTTTTTTGTCTTCCTTTTTGGCTCTCCCCTAGTAGTAGCCCTAGCTGCTGCTGCTACGCGACACAACTGCACACGTTCTATATGGGGTATAGCGCGTGTAAGCTACACGTTTTCTTTATTGCTACTACGCTACTATTTGTGCCGCCCGTTCGTTGGTGGCACATGCGTCGCAGAGTACATAATACCGTACACGGATAAATGTAATTATTGTCATTTGGATAATCGCGGGCTACTACTACGCATTCGGGGGCGAGACCCACAGAGCTCCATATTTAATGCCAGTCGTGCGTTACTTATTAGGCTTCTTTCTCTCTCTCTATATTGTGCAGTAGTACAACAGCTAGTGTACTTTGGAATGAATAACAGAAAAGAAAGAGAAATTACACACGAATGCGGAATAATTCAGTCAAAAAATGAGACATTCGTGCGTTCGTAGCATATCGCCGCAAGCTCGATGATTTCATTCCGAAAAAACGAGTTTTTCTCCCGTCGATAAATTTTCACGATGATTCATCGCAGGCAGTACATAGAGCGGCAGCAAAAAAAAAAAGAATAATAAAGATGCGGAAAGTGTGTACGCATACAGCATAGGCCTCGGCGTGCTATTACGCAACGTCGTCGGAGCGCATGAAATGTGTGTACACACAACTGGTCAGGTGTATACTAACTACTCTGCTGCTGCTGTGTGTGTGTATTGTATACCTGTTGCGCAACGCTAATATGCTCGCTCGCGCGCGTGTATATAACCGTGCGGCAGCCACTTTGGAGGTTAGAGATGGTAATTAATATACCAAGCCCAAGGATGAAATACCAAAATCCAAGGAGCGCGATCATTTTTTAGCGGTTGGCGCGCATTTCGAAACGCGCATACGTTCACTTCTCTCCAGTTTTAGCAGCAGCAGCATCGGTACGCGCGACAACTATACGCGATGAATCTGCTGCTGACGCCAATAATTCGATTATGGCCTTTTAATGACGTCGATGAATTTCAAAATGTTGAACGTTTACCGCCACTACTACCATCCACCGCTTGAGGTCATTGAAAAGTATAATTACAGGTGCGCTACGCGACTACGCGACGATCAAGCTCTATATGTGTGCTGCCGCCGCCGCCACTGCTGCGCTACAATAATTCATTACTCGTAATTTACCGAAACACTTTTCGTTGATCACTCATTATTCCACTGCCGCGTATTCGTGCGCACATACACGTACATACACGTATACGCCGCATAATGTCTCGCGCGCGAATCCGCAAACGAGTGCGATTAATATTGCGCGCGCGCGAGTCCGCAGCAGCACATCTCAATCGAGCGTACGGGCCGCGGCGCGAAATTTATACACGGCATCGATTTATCAATGCACATCGTAATATTGCCGCACGCGCAAAAAAAGTACAAGTAGAAGCAGAAGAAGATGCGGCGAGGAAAAAAGAGCGATAACGAATGGTCGGTGTACCTCGTTATACTCCGGGAGTCACTTTCGCTCTTGCCCGTGTATTATTTATTTATGTATATTGTACGACGACGATTATGTGCTCGAGTCCGCTCGAATGGGTTTATGAATTTTTTTTTGTATATTTTTTATCTTTTTATTGCTTCTCGATGCGCATCGCTGCGCGTCGAAGTAAGTACATTATATAATGACGTAATGGATTTTCATTGATTATTGCACGTCTTGCTGTAAACCAACTTGAATATATTCCTCCCCCCGCTCTTCTCTTGTCTGCTGTCACAGTCGCTTGCCAGGAATTTATATAGCGATTATTACGCAATATAATATGTGTATTTTACTTCTGTAAAGCCTTGAGTGATGGGATAATCCCTTTATTCGGCTGACGTTATCTCGCGCGCGCCTCTCTCCTCTCGGTAATTTATGCCTTGCGATTCTACTCGTACTCTCTGTTGTTTTTTTTTTTTTTTTATTCGGGGGTCCAGCCAACAGCGAAACACACACGGCAGCAGTCGAGAGATAAAGAGACGCACGTTGACGCGTTAAGCCTCGCTCGTTACGCGCCTTCGTACGGCTGCAGAGACACGCGAAACTCATACGGATAGATAATAGTTTGATCGATGCCTCTCGCGCCAAAATAATAAAAATAAAAATAACAAAAAAAAACAAACAAAAAACATAGAAAGGAGAGAGAAATACGACAACGGGCGACAAAGCAAAACAAAACCTTTCATCGGTCGATAATTCTAATTGAGACTTTATTAAAGCTCATTCGAGCAGCATGCGCGACCAGTCGCAGAGAATAAAAAAAGATAACTCTCGCCTCTCTCTCGCTCGCATCGAAATAACACACCTGTATACTATACTATATACCCTCGGCCGAATGCGCCCCGTTAAAGCATCGGAAAAGCTATATATCCACACACAGGCACACATATATATAAATGCGAACAAACAACAAATTTATCGAAGTTCGGCTATATACGAGCTCAATTTGGCGTTAAATCCTACAAAGGGACGCGCGCGCGTCATGTGTCCTCTCGGCGCGGCACAACCGACCAATATCCGATGCGGGTGGTACGGAGGCTCGCTCACTCTTTTTTTTTTTTTTTTTTTTTTTTTTTTTTTTTTTAATTTATTTCAACGCGTTTTAATTCCATATACAGAGTGACGGAGCGAGTGTGAGGGAGAGAGCGAGAAAGCCTGTAATGAAAAGGAAATTCAAACGTCGAGTATGTGTGCGTGTGTGTGTGTACAGTAGAGGACTATACCACGCGAATTGGCCCATTGGATCTTTGATATGCCTCCCGCGCGCGGACGTTGTCAAGTTGATCAAAGAGGGATAATGCACATGAGCTTGTATTATAGATATATAGGTATAGTCTGATTTCGGCGCGCGATGCAACGAAAAAAAAAAGGTTCGATGCTTCAATCGAGCTTGCACACACACACACATTTCGTACCTATTATTTCGCCTCGCTACCAATTTTGTCGGGCGCGCGCGAGCGAGGATTTAATTGTACACATTCTCTCTTCCGGATCAAATTTTTTTTCATTTATATTACTTTTCCGACGCGCGTTGACTCGTGTTAATCTTCGCAAGCTTTAATTTGAAATGTAAAACCATGGACATGTCGAGTATCTGCGACGATGAGGCCGCGTACGTAAGCACGATATATCATCATTGGCGCTTGATTTTCGATGAATTTAGGTCGTGAAAAGAAAAAAAAACCAAAGGATGAAGAGGAAGGTAAGAGATGCACACTGCACACTCGCGAAGGATATTATACAAGAACCCGACTATCTTATTGCTCGCATATTTATAAGAATGGTGCGCGCGTACATTTTTTAATAAAAGTCAAATTTGTAATATTCCAGTGACTTCGCGCGCGAGTAGTACCTCTCTTTGTTCATCCCCCCGCGTTCAAACGTACCTACTACTTCTTCTTCTTCGGACGACTGGCTCAAAGCTCGGTTTATACGCCCTATATAATAGAGCGAAATTGCGCGAGTCGACTTGTAATAATTTCGTTGGTACGCTCGCTCGAGCTCTCGTTTCTCCCGTTAACCGAGTTACACCTCGCCTCTCTCTTGCCTCTGCCTTTGGGTTACTTCCAAGGGTGTGAGCTTCCCCGTCCCCCCGCTACGCTGAAGGGGCCAAGGATATTGTTAAATGTAAGTGCAGCCTGCACGAAATGAAAGTAAGAGAGACTTACTTTACGCATTTCCAATTTGTGACAAAGTCAGTGGTAGCAGTGGTAGTAGTGGTGGTTGTGCAAGTGCAAGTGGCGCGTGGCCGTACCTACTACGCGGGTTCAAAAAAAAAAAGTCATAATAATTGAGTTTCAATTACGAAATTTTCACGCTTTTCTACTGGCTTCTGCCGAGGAGGAAATTTTTAACTTTTAAATTAGAGAAGTCCACAGTTTATGCCGGTGGTCGTGTCAGTGGTAGTTGGTGCCTCGCGGCGCTGTAAAATTGAAGTAATTTTAACTGCACGGGTCGCGCCGCTCGAGCTTCGCAGTCGAAGTTTTTGAAAAATGTGAGACGAGTCGTCGTCGTCGGTCTCAAGAATCATCTTGAGCGTCGACGAGCGCTTATACGAGCTCTTACGTATAAGACGAGCCCCAGCTTCGGCTCGCAGTAGTTAAGCATCGAACAAAACGTCGTCGTCGTCGTCGTCACAGACGGAGATTGCGAGGGCCGCGCGCGCGACCGTCTAGAGTAGAGAAAACGACGCCTCTTGTAAGCTGATGAGGCTCGATTCTCTCGGCTTCGAGCTTTTTTCTTCATCATCGTACACGCATGCAAAAACACACGGACACACTCGCATACGGACTTTTACAAGAGTTTTAGATGAGGTCGTGCGGGAAAGTAAAACTTACGATGATGATGTCGAGATCGGGCGCCAGATGATCCGGCAGCACTCGCTTGCTGACCTCCTCCTCGGGCATGCCGTCGAACCTGTCGTGCTTCTTGCGCTCCTTGTACGTTTTCGCTCGTTTCTTGGCCTCGGCTAGCTCGGCCCTGGAAGTAGAGAGAGAGAGACAGAAGAGAAAAAATTATTACGAGCAATTTTACATCGGACAACGAATCTCTGCGCTCGGAGGCTATTATATTACGTACGCTATAAACATAATCAAAACTTGACACGAGCTGGTACGTACGTACGTACGCGCGAGCAAATTACACCGAGAGTGCAATTAAATCGTCGCGATCCCGCGACGACGAGGAAACGAGTCGTTATATGCGCGTGCTTAATAATATTCGCGCCTGCAAGTGTGACACGGCAAGGATATACGTTAGATAGATAGTGATAGACTTACTCTTCCGGGGTGAGAATCATCTCGCACTTCTTCTTCCTTCCTCGCTTCTTGGGGACCGGGCCCAATTGTGGATTCACCGCTCCGTTCATCAACTGCTGCTGCTGCTGCTGCTGCTGCATTTGCATCGGATGCTGCATCGGACTCGGACACATGGAATTCGCCATCGGATTGCCCAATTGTTGCTGTGGATTATGCTGCTGCGGTTGTTGCGAGCCCATACCGAGTGGCGGCGGCGGAGGTGGTCCCTGTTGCTGTTGCTGCTGATTACTCATCATCATGTCGGACGAGTGATTGCCGTCGCTCGGACTGCTGCTGGATGGCCTCATGCTGGCCATGGTCATCTCCTCGTCGACGAACGAGTAAGGATCCACCGAGGTCTCGCATTTTATCGATACCTGCGCGAGAATCCAAGGACGTTATCATTATTGGAGGTTCGATTGGATGGATAATTTGTGCCCTAATTGATTAGTCGATATTGTATTGGGAGCTTTCGAGCTTTCGAGTTTACTTCGGGAGAACTCGAGCTCGAGAATTGGCACTCGTGCGACGCGTTATTGTGTAGACACGGAAAGAGCGAGAGAAGGGAAGAAAATAATTAATTCCCTATCGCGAAACATTACGCGATTGATGAAAAAAAAACGAAGTAGAAGTAGAGAAAGAAAAAATGTTCGCGTGACGATATAATACACCTACCCTGTACGACGACGTGGCTAGAGTTATCGATCTCGCACTGCGCACGCGCTACATTATTATACTCCCGAGCTTTTCTCTCGCTCGCTCTCTCTCGGTCGACCAGAAAGAGAAGCGTGGATGCAGCTCCGAACACAGCGCGGCGCGCAAGGCTTGAACTTCAAACATTATTCAAAGTCGTTATTGAACACCTGTTGGTTATACCGCTATTCGCTCGGCTCGGCTCGCGCATTAGAGACGACGACGACGCCGACGTCGCCAATATAGTTAGCTTTTCGAACATGCCTGCGCGCGCCCGCCAATGCCTACTACTATAGGTATATGGATAATAATACACACGTTTTCACAGAGCCGAAAGTATTATGAACTCGGTGGCGGCGGGAAGAGAGCGATAAACTTTTCTCTCTCGGCGCTATGCGGAGAGGTCGAGTCCGCTAATTTACCATCCGCGTCCTCGCGTGACGTATTAATTCCGATATGGTAATTTTTTCCCTTTGTCTTTCTTCTTCTTCTTTATTTGGGCACTCTCGAGATTTCTTTTTTGCGTAACGAAAACAATAAGCGCGATCGAGATTGCACGGTGGAGGCATTACGTAAAGCGGGTCAGAGAACGAGAGCCCTTGACTGGCGCCGTGAACGCGGGTTATTGAGAGCCCGCGCGCGAATTAGCCAATATAAATTATCGCCGTCTCGTCGCGCTTAAAATTTCGCGCGTAAAAGCCGGTATTCAAGGCCACGTTCCTCCGCGCGCTCGCAGCTCGGAGCTCTCTAATCTTATCGACCCGCGTACTATATAGCGAGTATACGCAGATTAGGAGAAATACGCGCGTGAGCGATAACAGAAACCGGAAGCAATACAGTCGATTGTTTGAGAAACAGCGACTGCCGCTGGGTGGGTACGCGTCAAGAACACATTTCGCGCGGTGACGCATGTGCATGCGGCTGCAACGGTCAGCAGCGGTCGCGGTTCGAGTTATGCATATATCTACGAAGTCGTCGTCGTCGTGCTCTCACCTGTCCCAACTGTCCCTGCGCCTGTCCCTGCGTCGCCGCCGCCACCCCGTTACCGTTGGAGCCACTACCGGCGCCCGCCGCGCCGTTGATGGGCTGCTGGGGCTGATGCGGCGTCGCCGAGATCGGCGTCAGCGGCGTGTGCGGCGTGTGAGGGGTGTGGGGCGTGTGCGGGGTCAGCGGGGTGTGATACTGCTGGCTGGCGCTGCTGTCGCCGCCCGTGCTGCGCATCTCCAGGTCCGGGCTGGTCTCGTAGCCGTCGTCGCGGGCCTCCTGCTTCACCAGCACGCCGGAGCAGTTCACCGTGGCGACGCCGTTCGTCACCACGCCGTTGCCGCCGTTCGACACGGGTGACGGATACGACCTGCAACGATACAACAACAACAAAAACACATTAGAATACGTTTGCGAGATAAAATAAATGTCGTATATATTACTGGGTCAAAAACTCAATTCTCGTGGGATAATTACTATATTAAGAAATAGGCCCCCCCCCCTTTAAACTTGGGCGCGGTAGTAGTAATGTCGCCGTTGGCAACAAAAAGCTTCACGAGAGAGATATTTGCTCGTCTTTCCATCTCTCGTGTAATACTTGGAACTCCACTCTACTCTTGTGCATCGCATATATAGCAAGGAAATCTTGCATCATCAAGGGTTACACGTACATCTCGTATAATTAGTTGCTCGCTGCTGCCTGAGCTTCTGAGGTGTGAGTATATGTTCGGTGTGTCTGTGTATAATATAGGCGCGCATATAGCAAAGACTTTTCTGTCTCTCTCTCTCTCTCTCTCTTGCTCTCGAGCTCTCTGCGAATCTCTCTGTAGAGTTTAACCTACCGGGAATGAGTCTAACCGCATGCCAGCAGAAACGCGAAGTTGCGTAAACTCCCCGCACACACCGTTGATTGTACAATTTTAGATGAACGAATCCGCTTATATACGTATGTATGTATAAAGTGAACTATATGTACGACATATATTCTGTGCTGCTGCTGCTACACGAGAGCAGAGCATATAACAGCATAGCAACGGCAACGAGAGCTCGATACGAGTCTTTGACCTCAAAAAGCGATTAACGTTTTTTTTCCTCCTTTTTTTTTTTTTTGATCGATCGATTCTTGTTCGCTGTGCTAAAACACAATGTATACCATCCGTGTAGCGTGTAGTTCAGAGTTTTATATAAGAAACGATCCCAAAGTGTGTCGATTGTTCGTTCGACTTGGCCGGTGAGCTTTAACCTTGGGCGAGCGCGTAAAAAAAAGAGAAGTGCTACAAGATCCGAGGGAGAAATGTGTTTCTTCACCGCAAAAGCCAGCAGTAAGAGAGAGAGAAAGAAGAAAATAAATAAACCAAGTTTAAGAGCGTAAATGCAACAGGTAAATGCTGCTGTGCGATACTCGTATGCACTTGGAATCGAAATCGAAAACAACAAAAAAAAAGTAACGAAAAGGGAAATGTTAGAAAAATATTATAACAAACGAGCGGTATTGTTTTTGTTTTGCCGTATTTTCGAGAAGTGGGATTCTGTGTAGAGGGTAAATTAATCAACTCGAGCTGATCGATCGCGCGCGTACGGAACTCGAAAACCTGACTCGAGCTTTCGAGTGCTTTTCAAGCACGCGCGCGCGCGCGCATGCACGAAAAACATAAATGTGTCGGACTCGCGGAGCGGCTCGATCATCATCGAACGCATATACTACACTGGCATTCTTTTTTCAAAACGATTTCTCTCTCTCTCTCTCTTCCCTCGTCGAAACTGCGTACAGCCAATAAGAGGGTGCACTGCTGCAGGCACGATCGTGTACCGCACACGGACGATCGACGTGCTTGCAGCTGCGCGAGGGTGTGGGCACGAACGCGATAATCGACGTCAACTACGTATTTTGCGAGCGCGACGCACTTTCGGGCGCAGAGCGACGAATTTTTATCGCGTAAAATTGCACGCGCTTAATCGATACGAGAGAGATACGAGAGTGGGCGAGCGAGTGCATAAAAAGCTTTTCCGGCCAACGCGAAAAACGAGGCTCGGAGGAGAAGGAGGTGCAGCAGGGTCAGGGAGGGCTGCATCGAGGGACACAGCGAAATAATTCCGTAGCGAATTTCGCGCAGGTAAACATACGCTTTTAATATCGCGATGAACAAACTCGCCTCGCACACGCTTACACAGGCTTACGTGTAAAAGTGTGTGTGTGTGTGTGTGTGTGTGGGTGGCTTCAGCACACATGTATTGGTGCATGAAACTTGCACATCAGCGAAAAAGTAAATGACGATGATCAATAACTACGGCGAACTCGTGTTCGCAGCACACATACATTTTATACAGCATATAAATATGTTATACGAGTACGTATGTGTGTGTGTAAAGAGTGAGCCCTCGCTCCGGCTCGCACACACGGGGGGAGGCGAGGACGAGGAAGTCCGGGAGGGTGAGTCGGGGTGGCGGCGGCGGCGGTCGGGTTGGGTTGGGTTGGCGCGCGAGCGAGCCGTGTGTACCCGTAACGATCTCCCCCGAGCAGCAGCAGCAGCAGTGAGCGTCCATCGTTCTTTCCCAGGGCGGCGAGCTGCTGCTGCTCTGTGTGTGCGCAGCAGCAGCAGCAGCAGCAGCAGCAGCAGCGGTGGCGTACGGGTGCGAATAAAACGCGGGCGAGCGTAATAATTAAGAGAGAAAGAGAGAGAGGCTGAACACGAGAGGGAGGATATATATCTATAGACGTACACGGGCGGCTAGGCTACCACTTCTGCTGCTGCTGCTGCTGCTGTGGGTTCCCAAAGCTCCATCGAGCCGAATGTCTGCTATATGCGAATGTGTGTGGGTGGGTATACGAGTGCGCAGGTACACACACACATACATTTGGGCGTGCGTAGCGTGTATATCGAGATGAGGGTTTTATACCGGCAACAGCAGGCGTCAGGCTATCGAAGCAATCCGAGCTGCCGGCGGGGCTTTGACGTTTTTCGCTCTCTTCTCTCTCTCTCTCTTTTGCATTATATATATCTATACGATGTACGTAACATAACAGCTCGACGCACAGTAGTAGGTACGCCGAGCGCACAGCTGGTAAAGCCGAAAAAGTCCATCGTAATACCCGCCCTTGCGCTTATACACACATATACCTATACCTTCTCTCTCTCTCTCTCTCTCTCTCTTTCGTGTATGCCAAATATACTCACGGAGCACTGCTCTCTCCGTCTGTCTATCTACGTATGTGCACACGCGCAGTATTCAGCGCTCGGAAACTAGCCTACTATACCCATTAGGCTCCGCCGAAATGGATATTTCGTCGGATTTTTCGAGACAAAAAAAAAGAGTCAGGATCACTCCTTTCGAAATCTCTCTGGCTTCGTTCCGCGTGCTTGTTGCTGCTACCGTTGTTTCTTTCTTTCTTTTTTTTGCCCCAGTCTTTCTTTAACGTTGTGTAGTTTTACCGCCGCGCAGTGCAGCAGCGTAGGTTTTTACGCGCGCGTGCATCATAATTCACGCTGCTCCGTTGCTCAGGTTTAACGTTTGCTCGCACGCACGCACACACACACACACACACACACACACACACACACACACACACACACACACACACACACACACACATACAGCACAGACATACAGACAGACAGTGAGATAGAGAGAGAGCCATGTGCACACACTTAGAGCAATTAGAAGCCGTCGTCGTTGACGGTGCATTTTGCACTGCTGTCTGTCTGTGTGGTGCCTGTGTATATGTGTAAGCGAACGCGACCTTGTTTCGATGTGTTTATGTTAGCCGCTGCTGCTCGCTCGCTTGCGCATGTATGCCATTGAAGCGCACTCACACATACACGTATACACACACATAGGTACGGGCCAAAGCAGTGCAGAAACTCCGACTGCGCATCGTCATGTGCTGCACAGAGTAGAGTACAGAGGGGGAGCGAGCCGAGCAAGCGGCAAGCGCGGTAATAGTTGCCGTGCTCTGTGTTCTCCTTTCTCTTTCCTCGAGGAGAGCCGCTGCTTATATACTGCTCTGCTGTTGCTATCTCCAGTCTGCGCGGGCATTTGCCAAGAAACAACTACTTTCGCCGTCGTCCGTTTGCACACTTGGGGCTCTTTTTTCTCTCTCTCCCTCTTCTTCTTCGTCTCTCTCACTCTCTTACTCTCGTGGCTCTCAAGGAGAATCGTTACAGCGAGCCAATACGCACACTTATGTATCTGTATATATAGTCTATATAAGATCAACGAGAGGCAATGGATTCTGCTGTGCTGTGTGCAGCTGAAAGATTTAATGCTCGCGCCGCCTGCACATTTGTATTGTCTATTTTCTGCGCGCTATAAGCGCTCTGTCTCGCCAAGCCAAGCTGCGTATATAGTATACTTGTAGGCAACTGGGTAAATAGATTCGCGTTCTTGCCTCGAAGGAAACTCGGACATCGGAGTCTTACGTATACACATACACCCGACGCAAAAATTGTCGGAATAAAACGTGTACGCAGACGCACGTATACGATATTGATGTAAGTGTGTTTGTGTATAAGTTGGTAGATGCACCTTTACCAAGAGAGAAGAAAAGGGAGATAGAGAGAGAGAGACAGAAGAGGCAATGACCGTATACGAATGTCTGCGACTCCTTACGTTCCTCGTTGAATGTGTATGGGAATAAGTATGCTCGCGCAGAAATGTGTATGTGTGTGTGCGCGAGTTTGCAGGGGAGAAGAAAAGAAGAGAGCAAGATGGAGAGAGAGAGAGAGAGAGAGAGAGAAACGCGAGGGGGAGAGTTTGCGCTTCGCACTTTCTCGCTTCCAAGTACTCGATGTGGGCTTTCTCGCGAGCTCTGCTGCTGCGCGAGAACGAAAGACATTTTCACTCTTCTGGCACATGGCAATGAGAAGAATGAAAGAAGGGAAACAGCAGCAGCGAGAAGGAGACGAAGAAGAAGAAGAAGGCAACGACAAAAAAAAAGATGGAGAGAGAAAGAAAATTTCTCCGCGCTAAGCATACTGCGCCGCACTGTTAAAAAAAAAGGAAGAAGAAGAGCTTTATGTGTGCGAGTATGCATGTATTAAAATAAAAAAGGGAGTCGTCTGCCAAGTGAGATAATGATACCTTCAAGATGCCATGAAGCTTTAAAACGTGCGCGGGGGCTGGCTGCATTAATTGACCCGTTTTTTTCGTTTTCTCTCTTACTCTCCTTCTCTCCGTATACATATATACATTATAAACGCGGGATAAGAAAAAAGGTAACAAGCCTGCGATTGTATGTATGCATGTATGTGTCTATATATATAAAACACACCGCGCACGACTTTTATTACATCACGCGCGCCGCTTAGTATAGTATATAAAGTGCATCGGCGAGTCGCGAACAAGCCCTAGAAACATAGAAACCAAATAATTACCTCCGTCTATATCGGCGTCTATGCTGCACTTATACACTTCACACACCTGTGCGCGTGATAATATGTTCATGCAACGCACCTACTGGTATGGATGTAACGCCTTGGTTGCGTTGCGCCGCGGCGACGGCGGCGGGAGAACAAAAAGGTCAAGTGAATTAACGCGCGGCGCGATCGTGTATGCCTATACATATCTTTTACATAGAGAGAGAGAGAGACTCACTTTTGCGCGGCGTGCCTATATACACTTGAGAAAATAATGAAAAATGCGACAAAAAGAAGAAGAAAAGGGACCGCCGCGCGAAGAAGCGGGGAAAAAATGCAGAGACGAATGGAATATATATTGCGCAATATGCATCTGTGTATGCTCGGTGCACTATTCTGCATATCGCACTCGTGTATGGTGCGATCACCGTACCCAGTGAAATGCTCCTTTTCTCTCTCTCTGACGTTTTTTTTTTGTTAGAATATATTATAATACACACCTCTGTATACGATATATATATATATAATAGTCGAGCAGCCGCGACGTTATAATATCACACTCGACACCGCCGCCGCCGCCCGAGCACCCATAATATATGTAATTTCGTCGACGTCAACGACGATATATATGTATAATGTTATAATATAAAATATGAAATTAAACGATAATCATAGGCGCACGCGATGGCCTTTTACAAATTGTGCACTGCAGCAGCAGCAGCAGCAGCAGCAGCTCTCGTGCGCTGCGCCTTACATACATGCTTACTGCTTAGCTATATTATCGGAGTATATAGTGCTGTTATTGCTTCGCCGCCGCCGCCGCCGGGTCGGTCTTGTGCCGCTGTCGCTGCGGCGATCTCGCTCTCCGCTGCACCGCACTGCATTATTACACCGCGATCATGATATCAGTGTGCGTTAGTGAATGTGTATGTGCACTTGCTGCTGTTGCTCTTACCACTGCGACCTTTGGCTATTTGATTCATCGACAAATTACATCGCGCCGTAAATAAATCACATCTCGCGCCGCGGCATCACACAAACACACACACACACACGGACACACGACGAGGTGCAGTTCACGTGTGTTATAATAGCACCAACATCGAAATTATGCCCGCTTGACGTCGTCATCGTTGTGCGCCCGAACACACACATACACACATAATAATAGTACGAATGTGTGTGTGCGTGCGTGCGAGCTCTCGGGATGTAATCTATTTAATTACGATTAATTACATTATAAAGCTAAAATTACGCTTTTTATATACGTGCGCACATGCACATGCACACACATACACGCGTACGCAAGGTCGGATAATGTGAGCTTGCGCGCGGCAGCGACTCAGCTCGCTATCTGCCTTACATTCGCGTTGCATGTACAAAACTCTATATATACTGCGTTTCATCTTGCACAGCTGCAGCACTGCGCTCGTATCGTTGGCAACACGACGGGGTGGTAGGCACACGGTTCGCAAGATATGTGAAAAATTGCGATAGTTTTTTATTTTTTTATATTTTCTTCTTTTTCCAACGCTTTAAGCCTTTAAATGGCCCCTACCGACTCTATCGTCGTAAATTAGTAAGTATATAATCGCTGATGGATAGTCTATACGTATAACGATATGCACGAACGTTCAACAGCAGTCTAGTACAGCAGCAGCAGCATGAGGAGGAGATCGGGCTCGATACGCTTTTTTTCAATCATCCGTGTCGGGGCTGTGTTACTACTGTCTGTTGCGCTTTTGACAAGCCTCTGCTGCTGCTGCTGCTGCTGCACTGCAGCGGACTACTAATTCGGAGTCGAGTGTAGAACAAAACCAGCAAGAGACACAAAAAAGTCAAAAGAAGAAATCGACTATCCGAGTAAGTTTCAATGCTGCTGCTGCTGCTGCTGCTGATGGGTGAATACGAAAGAATACCTCTAGCATCTATCTATGCATGCATCATCCATGTAAAGTATTGTGCGTTCTTGAATGTGTGTACTTTCATACACGATTGGAGGGCGAGCCCTCATAGGCGCGACTCCTGCCTACACACCCCGGGCCGAAATAATCAATAGAACAATGCGTGGTAAACACATGGGCTATTGCTGCCGCCGCTGCTGCTGCATCCCGCACCGATGGAGTAGCACAACGAGCCTACATATATACGCGCGTATTTACTCGAGCCTGTGCTGCTGCATCCACGAGCATGTGTACGTGTGCACAGGCTTATACACCTATACACGTTTTACCAGAAGATCCTCTTGTATATATGCCCGGTGGAGGCCAGCGCGGCTACCACACGTGTATTATATGAGCACAGCTGAGGACGAGTTGGCGCGCGCACACACCGAGGCGAAATAAAAGCCTCGTACATTGAATGGCAGTAGCCTAGGAAATTCAGCAAGCCGTGTAATATGTACAGGCTTAAGCTCTCTGGCCGCCCGTGAAAAAGAGAATAGAGAGAGAGGCCCGAGTGCATCGATGTATGTATTAAAGACGCGCGCGCAGGTATATAACTGCGTATATCCTTTTCACCATCGTACGTATACAGCTTGGTCGATCTTTTTCACCATTCGCTTCCCTCAATGGACGATGCGCGCACGTATGATTTTTCGCCCATACATAGAGCTAGCTCGGTAGTGGTAGTTTGTACATAATATATACGGATTTTTACGAACACACAAGACCCCCTCGACTCGACTCTCCGCTTCAGCTCAATAAACTGAGATTTCCTTTCCTTTTTCTTCCTTTTTTTGTGTTATTTTGGCAAAACTCAGTCGACGGAAGAGAAAAATAAAGGAGAGATTACATCGATGCAGCTTTTTTGCGCTTCGTCTCATATTCTCTCTCTCTCTCTTCTCGCATATGCAACGCTACATCGAGATTACACGCGCATCGCGTTAGCAGCGCGTCGAAGTTGATTAAAAGGTGCTCATCTTTACGCTGAAGCCGAGCGAAGGCGCGCATACTTGTATCGCTCCAGGTACAGGCAGATATCTCGTCGCGTCGTAGCCCACGGTGCGAGTTATGCATGGATGGCATCATCAGTGCGGCACAAAACCTCTCGCCTGCTCAACGCACTCGGGAGGGCTCGATTTTTAGAGTACGCTCACGAGCAGCAGCAGCAGCAGCAGCAGCAGAAGCGGACGCGTGGGACTAGCTGTTGAGAGAGAAATCTATATAGAGCGTGGAGCTGGCAACGAGTCATAAAAGCCAGGCACACACAGCGCAAACATCTACTGCAGTGCATGTGCATATACGCATACGAAGCTGCGAGCTTTTTTCAACCTCCTCCTCCTTCTCCTCCGCTTTTTTTTCCGTATATTATACGGCTGCTGCTCGCATGGACGTGGAGCGCGCGTTAAAGCGTACACGAGGCAGGGCTCTGCAGCCAGAGCTCTGACTCTTGACCCGCACGCTATATATACGTTTTATATATTATATGCGCTGTACCCTATATAGGCACATAGGTGGTGTATGTACACGTAGGATATAAAGCAAGATACAGAGCGAACGTCAGGCTCGGAGCCGCCGCACACTTCTTTGCTCCTTTTCACATGTACACTAGACTACGGAGCCACAGGCACAGAAGAGAGAGAGAGAGAGAGAGAGAGAGAGAGAGAGAGAGAATGAGGCAAGCTTTTGCTCACACACACACACATACACACGAGTTCGTTAGGTATTACCTTGCACTGGCATATGCGTATGTGTATATGTATGTACACACGTGCCTATGTACGTGTGCGTGCGCAAGTATAAGTGAGGTACATACTATATAGCACGTGCGCCGGGAGGTAAATACGAACGAGCGAGTAGTGGAGCTCTGCGGAGCGCACGAACGAACGAACGTACGTAGCAAAGAGAGGAGGACGACGTTGATGTGCACGTACGTGTCTGCCTCTGCCTCTATATATCGCGTGCGTGTGTATGCGTGCACAGAGAGCTATATATATATATACAGCAAGGGGTGCCTGACTCTGCCTGACAGCCAGAGAGTGGAAGAGAGAGAGAGCGCTATATGTATATAGTGGTGTATAGAAGATGCTTGGCTGTGCAGACAGTGAAAATGCGACCGTATAGTCGTCGTCGTACTCGTATATAGATATATGCGTATAGGGTTGCTGCGTTGCGCTGCGTTACGCTGCGTTGCGCTGATCGTGATGGTGTTGTGTGCGAGGGACGACGAGACGAGGCACGGGGGGAGCAGCGGTGGAGGCGCGGATCGGAGCAGCCAGTTAGCCTGCCAGAGCCTGCGCCACTATTACCGCCTGCACACGCACACGCACACGCACACGCACACGCACACGCACACACACAGACGTACAGAACCATTATACACGTACATACGCACTCGAGCTCTCTAGCGAACACGACGGCATGTACATATACTCTGTACTCTGCACGTGCATGTATATAGTTACGACGAGAGAGAAAGACAGAGAGAGAGAGAGAGAGAGAAGGTGGAGAAAAAGAGGAGGCACAGCAGCACGTATAGGTATATAGTTCAGTATGTTGTGAAGGCAGCGCAGGGCGGGAGGGAGGAGGCATATACAGCACACCGATATATAGACGGTGGCGGCGGCGACGGCGGAAAGAGGGCGACCGAGTAACGATGGATACAAGTACAGCACACAGCACTATATAGCTGCTGCGCAACGGAGCAGCTCCGAGGGTTCTCTTCTACTGTACTCGTTCGTTGCTCTAGACCTTCTTCCTTTCTCTCTCTCTCTCTCTCTCTCCCTTTCTTTCTCTGACTCTACTCAGGCATTTATACTTTTTTTTCGCCGCTGCTGCCGCTGTTACTGATGCTTTCTGCTCGAGAGCGAGCGAGCACACATGCTACATACATAAAATAAAAGCGTCTGGTTTGAATGACCCGGATGACTCCGAGAGAGTAGCGCGTACGACTCCTTCTTCTTTTTTTGGCTTTGCTTCTTCTTCTTCGCCTTATTCTTGCTTCGTCTTCTTCTTATTGTACCTATATACCTATACATGCTGGTATATAAAAAAACGCACGTACACACGCCACGATCCTATACCAACCAACCAACTATACCTATACATACAGCTTGCACATAATGGCTCCACGTCGTCGTGGACATAATTTGAAAGTCAAAAAAGTGCATAGAGAGCTGCACGCGCGCGCTCGTGTGCACGGACGAGTAGGCCCTACCGCTTTTGCTGCTGCTGCTGCTCCTGCATGGAAAGCTCGTAATATAACATATTGCGGCGTGTATGCGCGTGTACAACACACACGCGTGAGCGAGCGATAAGATATATCGTCGTTGTGTATTATGGTCGGAGTCGAGTCTCTGGGCAAAATTAATCATCCGCGCTGAGAGCGATAAACGGTGCTGGAACAGCATGTGTCTCTCTCTCTCTCTCTGTGCTGGCGCTGCTTGATCGTTCGAATTTTCGCCCTCGTATGCTGCTGCTATCGCGCACCCGTGTGTACTCTCCAGTGGTGCCAATAACAATGCAAAAGCTCGATCTCGTCTCTTATCGTCGTTGTGATAATTTGTTAGATCCAACGAGATCGTCACTTTTTTGCGATAAGTCGAGAGCTTTTTTATTTGTCGCGCAAAATTTACGTTCACGTACGTCCTACATACGAGTCGCAAGCTCGAAATGAAGAAATTAATTTCCCTTTACGCCAGCTGCCGCGTAGGATGCAGCAAATAGATGGTGTTCGAGTCTCTTTCTCTCATTCTCGTATATAATATTATAGCTACGCGCGGAATGGTCTAGTAGTAGTCCTTCGCCTCTTGGCAGTCTCCTGGTTCTATAGCTAGAGCTCTATATACGCTCTACGTGCACCGTATAATATACATCTCTCTACATAGTATAGGCGAGAGCGCGTGAAAGCTCGCTCGTCTCTCTCTCTCTCTCTCTCTCTCTCGTTGCCAAGGGAAACCTTTAGAAAACTGCCTGTGCTTTCTAGCATAGCTAGAGCACTGCTCGCCTACGATGGCCATCGCAGCAGCAGTGGTATATATTATATAGTTGCCTCTCTCTGGGTTCCCTCTTCCTGCCTCTTTCTCGCTCGTTCTTCTCTCTTTTGCGTAATATAGTACGTAGGTATAGATATATACAGGTAGTTCCGTGGCGGTAACGTAGGAACTCTATATAGAATAGAGAAGAACCCGTAGGAGCTCCAGCCGCACGGGTGCAGATCCAACGCACTCTGCAACATCAGCAGCAGAAGCAATCGTAGCACTAACACGTGCTTCCTCAATTCCTCGCCCTCTCTCGGTACATATCTACTTTTTTTTTATTACTCCTCCTTCCCACCTCGACTCCCTGATTCGATCCGAGTCTGCGTGTATACTCGAATCTCCAAGTTCGTCCAGGCTTCGTTCACAGTTGCGCGATTTTTCGCAATTCCCCCATTGCGACTGGCTCGCTCTTTATACATATTATACGAAAATCTCGCAAGTCCTTTTCGGAGGCCTCGAACCATGTATACATTCACACACACACACACACACACACACACACATACGAATCCGCAAGTTCGTCCAACTCTCGGCCGTTGCACGAGGATAAAGAGAGCTGCAGAAGAGAGACGACCGACTCTCAAATTGAGAAACGAATATATAACAGGCGTAAATTGCTCTCGGCGCGCGTCGAGCGAGCCAACAACGGCAACAAAACAACGAACGCAAGAGAAAAAAAGTACGTTCGAGTTACGCGCGGGCACACGCGGTGGCGACCATATACCTCTACCACTTGGTTTACATATGCTGTATATTTATGCTCAAGATCTCTCAGGTGAGTGCGGGCAAAAATCCTTGAAAGTTGTCTGCCTCGTGAGCGCTGCGTCGAGCCCGTGTATATATAGCCAAGAAGAAGCAGCGGATTGTAATGCGTATGTAGAAACGCGACTGCACTCGAGGTCGATATAGAGTCTTACCTCTGCACCGCACTAAACTATCTCTCTCGCTGCTGCTGCTCATGGACATCGTGCTGTTAAGGTGTCACATACACACACACACACTTGCGAAAAATGTTTTTCTTTCTTTTTTTTCGCGCATTGCGCATTCGTATACGCGATCTGCTCGCGACCAAGCGCGCGGGGTGTACGTAAATACACTCACACACACACACACACACATTTGTGCATATATATCAACTTATATACGTGCAGCAGCAGCAGCGCAGTGCTGCAGTGTGCTGTACGAAAAATTGGGTCAAGCTCTGTAGTCGGCGCAGAGAATATATATATTTCGCAACGAGCAACACACAACGAGCGAGTCGAGTCGAGCGTTTATATACGAGAGCCATTTTTATGGTAAACGTTCATTGGTCATGATCTCTCTCTCTCTCTCTCTCGAGCGCGACTCTCTGGCCGCAGTCGCGTCGGTTCCGAGTCAGCTGCAATGCAAACGCTGCATGCGTTGAATCGCTGCGATACCGCAGGTGTCGGTGTTGGAGCTCCGAGTCAAAACTAGTTCGACTCTTCGGTTTATTTATACGAAGAATCCCTCTCTCGTCGTGTACACGCGTAGCAGAAACAGCAGCAGTGCAGCTAAAAGCTGTACATGTATATTGTATATATCCATGAGTAACATGCCAGAGAGAAAGAGCGAGAAAGAGCGAGCTCGTCGGTAAAGCGGTTACGGGGCGGCTGGCTGTCAATCCTCCTTTGACACGCTTGGCCTGCCATTAGCTGTCTGTCGCTGGCTATTTTTAGTTTTTATCTTTCGCTGGCTTTCTGCTCGCTCGCCATGCTGCTCTCTCTCTCTCCTTCTCTCTCTCTCTCTCGTGCTCTTTCACTCTCTTTTCACTCTTTTTGACCGCTATAGTGCTGCTCTACGGCAATCGTCATTTTGACAGGGAGGGCCGTGGCGTCGCGTCACGCCGCCACCACCGCACTACTAGTGCAGCGTGACAGTATTTCTCTACGATATAGAGCTACGTGTAAGTGTGAGTGTGTGGGGATAAATAGGACGATTTGCTAGCAAGCTTGACGAATGCTGGTAGGACAAGAGCAGCAGTAAAAAAATAGAAAAAAGGCAGAAGAGGAGAGGCCAGAGCTACGGAGAAACGATTATATATTTACCACCGCGCGCGAGCAAGCGCACGAAGCGTCCGAGTCATCGGTGTGAAAGCAGCTTGCAGCAGCAGCAGCAGTAACATATATATAGCTCTGTTAGCTGCTGCTGGCTCCGATGCTTCGCTGCTGCTATATAAGCTATACACTGCAGCAGCAGCATAGCACAGTCGAGCTCGAGATACAAATGCGAATGTGTGTGCAGCGAGCGAAAGAGGAGTTGCTCTCCCGATAGCTATATGCACGTACTTACACGCATAGCACACACACACATACATACACGTAAACATGGCTAGCGTAGCGTAGTGGTATAGGTATATAGCGGGTACAAGAGCACAGCGAATTTTCGCTCTCTCTCCCTCTTTTACGTCTCTCCACTCCTCTTCCTGGGCTGTTTAGCTGCTGCTGCTGCTACTGCTGCCACGGGCATGTCGAATATATAAATGCGAACAAGCGTTCTCTGTTCGCTCTCTCTCTCTCTCTCTACTGCGTGCTTGCTGAGCTTCGCTATATTTGTGTCTGCACGTACACACAGACACACTCTTACTGCCGCTGCTGCAGAGTGAGTATACATGCAGGTGTAGAGCCCATTATATAGCCCCGGAGCAGAGCAGAGTATACGGGCTTGCGAGAGAGAGAGAGAGAGAGCCAGAGAGCGAGCAATATAGAATTCGACGTGCACACACACGCACATACACACACATACACCGAGGAACGAACGAACGTCTGGCAATGACGATGAAAGATTTCGGCCTCGTGCACATGTGTGCGTAGTTGCTGCTGCCTCTCCTCTCTCTCTCTCTCTCTCTCTCTACGTGCAAGCTATATACGTGCGCGTGTGTGTACCTGGGCTATGCATGCACGTGTGTGCGTGTACTCGTGCGAGAGAGTGTACTTTAACCTCCGGCAAAAATGTCGATAACGAAAGAGCCACTGCTGCTGCTAGCTGCTCGCTCCTGTTCCACATAGGCGATCACCACCTACACTACTGTGTAGGTACGCGTGCACGTATACGCAGCAGTGACGCATGTGTGTGTATGCGTTCGAGACAGCGTACAACACGCGTAAATACGTAATGCACGCGTAGGAAGCTTTAGCCTAGGCAGCGATCGTGATATATTGTAGTACTACGTCTATACGGCAGCAGTGAAACGTCAAAATCTATCTCGAGCTATTTAACGAAAATCGCCACTGACTCGATGTCCAAGCTGTATACTCTCTTCCTCTCTCTCTCTTCTCTCCTTTCTTTGTTCCTCGTATGCACCAACGTACACGTACGCAGTTGCAATTTCAGGCTGCATCGGCGTATACTGCACTCACCTCGATACACACTCACGCGCACGCATACGAAAGTACGAGCGAGGCACTGCGTTTCTTCTGTCTTCCTTTTCTTCGCTTCGTTTTTTAAATGTGCGTGCAGGCGACTTGCGAGACAGCGTCGACCACGACGACGACGACGCGACCTCTTTTGTATGCGCCCAGCGAGGATCGAAAGAAAGTAAAATGTGTTATTAATCCATTTTATTTTCACGGGTTTTGCAAAAATGTTTAAATACCAGTAACTTGTAATATGTATTATTATTAAATAAACATTTATTTTCATAAGTAAGAATGTCAGATATTTGTTGCCGCGCTCCCGGGAAGCTCCGGGGCGTCCGAGTCCCGGCGATGACCCACGCGTGTATCGAGGATGGTTTTAGTTTAGTTTAGTTTAACAGTTTATTGAAGCCAAATCTTAACGGGACAGTTCGGCTGGCAAAAATTATATACAAAAGTAGAAAAAAAATAATTTAAGCTATCTCAAACAGCTTCACTAAATTGCATATGATAACAACAAAAATTTTCCGACAATAAGTTTGGTAAGATTATGATAACATATAGGCAATAATAATAAATAATTTGGCACTTCAACTCAATCTCTAGCACTTGGACAATTGATTTCTAGGTAGTATAACTATAAATATGTTCAATAAAAGCAATAAATGTACATATCTCTGGCTTGACGTTTCAATCTGTGTATGTAGGGAGACTCCACTGCGCACAAATTCATTATCGAGTCCGAGCAATCGTCTTTGAAAAGTTTTCTATAGTTTAGTTGGCCATTTTTTATCTTTGTCTGAAATCACTAAGTCTAGTACTGCAATAGATTTGAAAGTAGCGATATAAGTGCGATCGTTTCTCTTAATATTTTTCTCGTCATCCGACTTTGGTAGTAGACGAGTTTTGATAACATTGTCTTTCATAGAGCTTAGATTTAGGTGGTCAAGTACAACAAATTTACTGATGTCCATGGTGTAAAATAATATTTAAGATGAATTCAATTAATACACAACAAGTCGATAATGACAACAATGTACCCTAGCTAGGCGAGCAATCGATCTTTCATAAATGTCAACAAGTTCTGGCTAAGCAAATCCATACACTTCTCAGCAGTGAAACTCTTTTATTCAATTTGCAAGGAAAGTATACATATACCACAGCGCACTCAAAAACTCAACGTATAGAGGTCACTGTTTGTAAAAATTCACAACAAGAACCAAATTTTTCCTCCGATTTTAACTTTACTTGTAGAGCAATACGTAAACATGTGTGTAGCGGTTTAGAGCAGAACTATCTCTCATGATGGAGGCGGGAAGGCAGAAGTAAAGAAGTGTCAAGTAATTGATGATGGGTCTTCATTGAGTACGACTCCGGAATGCCGTCTCCGTAGCGTGACTCGATCTACTCGATCTATTAAGCTTGTTGATATAAAATATATCATTATACAGATTCACAGCAAGAGCCTGTATGGACCATTTTGTGTTGTTAATCCATGTTACTTTCACTGATTTTGTATAAATTATTTAAATACCAGTAACTTGTAATATGTATTGTTGATAAATAAACATTTATTTTCATGAGTAAGTATTTCAGATAATTCCTGTCATACTTGCGCCTAACGGAGCTCAACGCGCGCCCCTTGATATCGAATATACGACCACACAAGCTCTAATACTACTTATGATCACGCAATTGGTGCTACAAAAATTTTTTTTAATTCTTTTATCCAACGCGTTCAATCTGAAATCTCCGCTGCTGATGTATTATTTAATAATTATTGCCGTACATATCGAAGAGAGATTGAGCCGTGTACCGAAATATATGTACATTTTATTTTATTTACATTACTCGCTTGAATTATTCAGCGTGTATTGTGCAAACAATACAAACGAAATACATCTATAAACGCGATATATTCTCCTCCTCTCTTTGTTCGTATTATATATACCTACCTACGTATGTTCATTTCTCATTATTAAAAGCTCGAACGAGCTTTTGCTCGCAAGTACGGCACGAGAGTACGTCGGGGTGGGGTGAGCGGGGGATAATGCTCGCCTCGTGCCCTTGCAACGTTGGGTGCGCAAACTAATTCGTCGGAAGCTTATGTACGGGAGCTTTGATGTAACGCGCAACGGCAGCTTCAGCTGCAGCTGCATATATATGGACACGAAAAATCCTCGGTTCGTAATATGTAATACGTATGTACCGTGTAACGCTGCTGTTTACAGAAATACAGCATCGATGAAATGCCAAGCGGCCGAATTATTCGCGACTCGCTCTCAACGTTATCAAATAATGAGTTGCTTGCTGCTGCTGCTGCTGTGTGCACATCTCTGGTAACACATTGAAATATATGTGTGTGTGTGTGTGTGCGTGCGTGTGTGTATGCCCTTACGGAAGCTCAAGCGGACGAGAGCAACTATTTGCCCATGTTGTGCACGTGCGCGCATAATATTGCATTCGCGCGCGTTACATACCTATACGCGCGTTGATACTTTTTTTGTGTCCCCCCGATGCATTTTTTTTCTCTCGCATTTCGGAATATCACGTCGTTTGTTTGCAACGATATGTAAGCGAGTGAGGCATATAGCGTTGAAATGTCCACGACTGCACCACCACCGTACAAAATCGTAAAAGGATACGCTTGCCTTGCTTTGCCGCGCGATCGCATGAACGCCATTAACGGCAACCTCGAGCGGCCATGCAGCCACCAGCAACCAGCTGTTTGGCCTATGGGAATTAGAGAAAAGTCCACGGTCAGCGAGAATCACAGCGTGTCAGTGTATAGTGTACGAGACGTTACGTAACGCCTTTTTTTTGTTGTTGCTTCGACGTTATCGCTTCGAGATTTGATTGGTTTTTACGACGCCGACGACGAATGTCCACTACTCACTGCAGGGGGTGGATATGGGCTGAGTTTGCGGTCCCACGCGAACGGAAGACCGAAACTGCACCGCAAATAACAACAACAAAAATAACAACGACAGCGGCTAAAATCGGAGCTGTGGCGAGTTTTTCGATAAGTGCAGTGAACGTTCACATAGAGCTCGTTTATGTATAGGCACGTGTGTGCACTTGCACAATTTGACGAAGGCTCGCGCACCATGCATGCACTATATACTCTAGTCTCGCTCGAGTTGGCCACGCCGCGCCATGACGGTGATTCTGCGTCTCGGGAGAAATAAAAATTCGTACCGTGCAGCTCGAGCCGCGCGCTCGAAACAAGAGCGAAAGAGAGTCATGCTCTATGGTCGCCGACAATGCCAAGCCGCTGCTCACCTCTCTCTCTCTCTCTCCTGGCCCATGGGGCAAAATCTCCGAAGCTATTCATGTTTATACACGCGGTTCTGGCGCGTACTTATATATAGACGTGGAAAAAGAAGAGTGAAGTACGAGAGGGAGAGAGAGAGAGAGAGAGAGAGACAGAGCGAGAGGGAAAAAGGGAGAGAAGAAACTAAAGACGTAATGGCCGAGCCGCTCGTAAAAAACGTCCCTGCGTTAGCGATAAAAATTTACGAGCCAAATAATAACGCGCACACACCGACCGAGCGTCCGACGTGCGTACCTCTATATATAATAGCGATATAGCCGCTGGGACGATGACTGCTGCTGCCGCTGCTCTTGTAACCCGTTTTTCTTTTTTCTCTACCTTTTGTCTTCACTTTCTCGCGCTCGCGCAGCCCAGCACAGCACAAGAGAGAGAGAACCCAACGATTTTTCATTCCTGCACGGCACTACTACACCATGTGTAAGAGGCCATTGGCGGCGGCGGTGGCGGCCCGACCTGTATAGGATAATAAAGCGCCTGCTGCCGTCGCTGCCGTTGCAGAGCTTTGGAGCAAAAATTAACGAAATTCAACGAAAACGTGAGCTCCGGTAATAAAGCCATACTTTTATGCGTCCCATATACATAATACGCGCTGCTGCGCACTGCCTCTATTCAACATAAGAAGCCGATGAATTATTAAATATAAAACAAAACAAAAAATTAAGCATGGCGAACGTCGGCAGAGCTTTTTTTTCTTCATCTTTTTTTACGCCGTTAAAAGAATTACACGCTTGCAAACATGTGTCGTGCACGCGGCTAGAGCCTGGCTTTGCACTTTCTATCTCTCTCTCTTTCTCTTTTTTGCGTCTTATCTCAGATGTTTATACAAGATATCTCTCTCTCTCTTTCCCTGTCACTCTCTCTCTCTCTCTAACTCCTCCTCGCGCGCGCGCATGTGTGCCAATACATAATAATGAAATAAAACTTGCAACAGAGCGACGTAGCACAACAGTACTGGCTTAATGTCACGTACCATCGATTCATCATAACTCGGCGCGCTCGATGCGACGAGCTACTTTCTGGGTTTACGCAAAAAAAAGAGCAAGATAACGCGCCGATAAAGCAGCAACCGAGATAATGCGTGTCACTTGGGTTACTCTGTCGCGACGACTCACACACGAGCACGCATATATTATTACGAATACGTTGCAAGAGCGAGATGACGTCCGGGCAATTTTTCACGTACGAATTGCAAATTTCGCTTTCGACATGGTGCTGTGGCGATCCTCCGTTTTTTTTTTATTGCAAAAAAAGGAGAAGGATGGAAGAAGAAGCGAAGAGAAATAATAATGAGAAAATACCTATAGAAAGAAATAATACCCGAGTGAGAAGAAGAGCTAGCGCTATAGATGTAGGGAGCGCGAGTGCGAGCGAGAAAGCATCGAGCAGCGAGCGAACGGCGTAGAATTGTAAGACACGGAATAGCGATTGCAACACGAATGCATATAATCTAGCTCGTGCAGCAGCAGCAGCAGTCTTACGGCGTACAAGCACGAGCGACAGAGAAAGAAACTCGTCGTCGTCGTCGTCTTTGGGATCTTCGGGGCCATGTATATAGCTACGTGACGAGAATACTAAAGCGTCGCGCAAACGCACACGTATACATGCATAGCAGCAGTGAGTCTCATTGCTGCAGCACACGGGTGCACACGCGTAGGAAAGGAGCTATATCCAGACGACTACTCGACGACGACGACGATCGCAGCTATATATCTTCAGCTATTCCGTTGCCGCGCGCGAGGTACGTACGGCTCCAGGGCGAACGACGACGACGACGACGATTGCCGCGTATATGCTGCCGCACACACACACATCCACATAGGAAAAGGACAAGACAGAGAGGAGAGAGATATTACGTATTCGCGAACAATCGCGACAGATTTTTTTTTTTCGTCGACTTTATGAAAGACGTGCGCATCGACGACGCAGCGCGACGTGTATACCTATAGTAGAAGACGACGACTACTACTACTACTAGAAACGTTGTCTGCGAGTTGAGTACCAACCCTCTCCGTGTAGATGTGCTTGCAATTATTATTATTATACTCGTGCTGCCATACGAATTTTGAATAATAAGTCGTACCCACGAGCTAGAGAACCCTCTCTCTCTCTCTCCCCGCTATACACATTAAAATATCGAGTTGTATGTATGCATGCAGTGTGGTGGTATATAATATGTGTCGAATGCCAAGCGACTGTGCGCGAGGTCACGTTGATAAAGCAAAGCAAAAAAAAAAAAAAATGTAGATCACCGACGAGCGATAAAGTCTCTCGGCTACTCGGCGGGCAGCGAAGGTTCGCCACACTTGACTTGTGCGCGGGCACGCGCTCGCTCTCGAGAGTCGAAAACGAAAAAATTTCTCGTAAAAACTGTCGCGAGATCGTATGTTACACCGACGCATGGGTGCGTATACAGAGTTGAGAAATTTTTTTTTAAATATAATCGGAAAGGGCTTTTTCGCAACGCGCGCATTTCGAGCGCGTAAAGTTGGAGCGTACTGAAGTTTTCGTCATCGAATCGGAAATAGAATTCGCCCGATTGATTGCCAATGTGTTGTATTACAAGCCGGTCGTACGTAATAGTAGAAGTTACATTAGCATAATTATTATAACGTTGAGTGAGAGAAAGAGAGACTGGAAATTGAAAAGCCGAACAAGGAGAGCAATTCGGAGGCTCTTGACAATATTGGAAATACGATATTTATCCTTTTATACACGAGAGTTTACACGAATTGCGGAACTTCAAAGCCGAAAAAATATAAAAGTAAACGCGAATCCGTCATTGGTATACGCGCGCATACCATTGCGAAGCGTGAATCATCGTCCATTGACATTCGCGTTTGAGTGGCAGCGAAATCATCATCGAGTCCATATACTTAAACCGAGCGAAGCCGCCCAAAATCAACAGTGGCATACAATGTTTTCACAATGATGCAGGAGATCGACGTGTGTGCAGTTTTTACTTTTTTAAAAATAAGTATGCAAATCCTGGGTAGCAAAATTATCCGATGCATTTATCAATCTACTTCGTATACCCGGCACACGGTCTAACTCGCTCTGGCTCGACTCGACGCGCGACGACGAGCAACCGCAACCCACGTTATATAGTCGACCCCATGCGCGTTCGCGCGCGCGCGAGCTGCGGTAATATTTTTATTATTTTTCACCTCTTTTCGCCTATTTTTTTTTTCACTCTTCTCCTTTTTCCGGGAGAGCTAAATCGTTTTTGCGGCCTGGCCTGGCTTTGGCGCGTGGTATGTCTATCGGCGTATAACACGTGATATGATTTTCCGCCGTATTATGCACGCACACATCCACGTATAGTAGATATAGTGCAAAAGTCAAAGTGCGCCGCGTTACAAACTCGACGCACTCGACGTGCTGCTGCTGCTGCTAGCTATATACATATAACAAATTTTCTATATGAAAATTTAGCACGAGCGTCAAAAGGATAGACGCGCGAGCTACGCGTGGCTCCGGCAATGGAATGTTAATTTTCATAGCGCGCGCTCGAATGGAAATCGTTAAAGCTCGCCTCGAGTTTCGGCATAGGGATGAGATCGAATCAACATACATTTACGCGGGGAGTACGTATAATGGTTTTTGTTGAAACCTTGCACGCTCACACAGATGAGTTTTGACGACTGTTTGTTGAAATAAAAAAAATTTTAAAAAAAGGCTTCACCGAAAAATTGTCACGATCATTAATGTCGGAAATCGTTAAACCTCTAACGACACGGGCAAGCAGGTATCATATTTTTTTTTTGCACTAGCGTATAGGAAACTCAAAAATGAATAACAAATTTTGCGTTCTGCGGCTAAAAGGCGCTCCAAGGCGAATACAGCATGAGCCGCAGCAGCTCTACTCTTTAACAGGGCAGCAAAAATCCCTTTCGGGACACGAACACACATACACAGGGGAGGGGTCATTGTTCGTGCGCAGGGACAAACGAAACCAATATATTTACGCGTGCCTGACGCTGCTGCTGCTGCATCGTCGTCGTCGTTGTTGTGTCCAAGAGAGGAGGAGTAGCAGCAGCAGCAGCTAGAAGAGGTACAGAGGTGTGTGTGCTGGCAGCAGCAGCAAAAAGGGGTAACGCAATACCGACGGATCTCCTGGTATTACATTTTAGCTCGAAAGTCTATGCGCGCTGTGCGCCATATATACTCTTTGTGCGAGAGCAGGGCGTAGATAGACGCAGCACACACACACACGTGAGTCGAAGAGATAGAGGATGGATTTACGGCGAGGCGCCCCGTTAATGCCGAGAAATTTTAGACGACAGGTATGAGAGAGAGAGAGAGAGAGAGACGAGCATGTGGTACGGTACGAGAAGCGTATAGCCGAATGCGATACGATGACGATCTGACGGCCAAGCGATGATACGTCTCGTTGAATTATACCATATACATAAACGAGACGAGGCATAAGGGAGGATGTGTGGTGGTGCGAAGGGGGTCGTCGTCAGTAGCGAGCCCGATGAAAAAGGCAAAAAAGGCCACGATGATCGATCGCGCATCATTATACGGACGCGCACACCGACGCATCACCGCGCTAACTAAATAAATTCGAGCTGCGCGTCGAGTATATGGAGCACAAAGAGCTTCTAGGCGCGAACTTTGCGTTATATCTATATAGTTTCCCGGGCAGTAATATCGTATAGTTTTGGCTGCTGCTACTGCTGTACGGTATTATAATAAACGTGAAATGATCGATGCGTATATTTTATACATCTATACGTATAAAAAATAACGAACTCGAGCGAGCGAGAGTTTGAAAGTCGAACGGAGAATCTATATATGCTAAATGTCAGTACGCGAACGTACGTTATAGTATATGTTGCTGATGCTGCTGCTGCTGTTACTGGCGCTGACTCGAGAATGACAGCTTGCTCGGAGTAGAGAGAGAGAACGTTGAAAACTTTTGTAGCGCGATGACCGATACATCGACAGATGTTTACTTCGCAGGCCGCTATTGTTGTTCTTCTTGCAGTTGTTGTTGTTGTTGTTGTTGTTGTTGGTATTGTTGTTGTTTTTGCTACACATATCGTATGCCCCGTAGAAATACACACACGTGTTAAGCCAGAGTTTCGTTTGGAGCCGCCGCCGCTGCTGCTGCTGCACATGTGTGTTAACGGGCAAGTCGATGTTGCGTATTTATAGCGTATATGTAGCTTAATTAGGATCGTTTTTCCACGCGGATCATCCGAAATTCTCAGGATATTTAAATAATGCACGAAATATTTCTATAGCAACTCTTTATGCAATAATAATGAAAATAATAATAATAATAAGTTGGCTGTATAACGAGACAAATCCGTCCGCGTATACATACGATTATGTATTATACGAAACCCTCGAGCTCTCGTGCATACGCGAGTACAACGACTCTGTTCTTCTTTCTTTCTTTCTTTCTTTTTTTTCTCTCTTTCTCTCTTTCTCTCTTTCTCTCTTTTTCACCATCTCTAATGCTTGTCATCGACGGTCTGGCTTCTCTCTCTCTCTCTCTCTCTTTCGATCTCTTTGTACTACTATGCTATTACTACTGGGCGCAGACTACCAGTACCACTACTATAACTACCACTGCCGAGTGGGCTCTAATCCTTCTGCGTTGAATATCAACATCCCTCCCTTTTCTAAGCGCTCACACACGTACACGCATGCAGCACACTCGTCGCGCTCGAGCTATAATCTCTCCTTTCAGAGTGAATATCTATATGTGTAGAATATATTCTCTACACACACGTGTGCGCGCGTGGGTGTGTGTGTATACTTTCGCGCGCGCACACCCTCGAGGGTAATACCTTTGACAACGAGCAGCTATACGCGATGTGCACGTCCAGCTGCAGCAGCTCTCCGACTTTGCTACGTTCAGCATTATTGTTTTATATATATACGCATACCCGTTTCTGTCATTTTGACCATGTATAATGGAAAATCACCGCTACGCGCAGCACGTCGCGGACGGGTTATAAAAAATGCATCTCGCTTAAAGAGAAAAAAGTAGAAACACAAAGAGAGGAAAAAGAGAAAATAATGAATTATATATTATCGATACATTATGCGTGTCCATACACACACACACACACACACACATCCATCCATCGTCGCGTAAATTGAATAGCTGCACGTGCTAATGATTATAATTACGCGTGGCAATACGTATACGTACGTACTGCGCGTGCAGTGTATTTTTAATTAATTGAGGCGCGCGCAGACTTCATTCGGTTACAATTACATTTTTTTGTATACGGTTGCGCTTGTTTTTTTATATGCATCATGCCACTCTTGCGTTACTGTTGCTGCTGCTACTGCTGTTACTGCGTGTATATTATGAAGAGAGCGCAAAATTCAAGCAAACGAGCTCGATCACACATACGTCGGTATGGTACATATATCATACATTACGCTTTAATGATAATTAGTCAATAATAATAACGTTTTTAATGAAGTGCAAGCTCGCGCAGGACGTGGGTGGGTGGGTGGCGGCGCACACCCTCAACCCTGCTACCTGCAGCAGCGCATACACTTATACGTGAGCGTTATTAATGAATTACACTCGTCGTACGCGCGCAGGTATCGATATAAATATACCGCATACACCGACGCCAACGCCATGGTGTACATGTATTAATGTGTATATTATATGCGTAATAAAACACGCCACGAGGCGAGCTTGACGAGAGCAAGCTCCAAAAAAAAAAAAATCGCCAAATAAAAAGAGAACAGGCGAGCGAGATGAGAGCAAACAAACGGCTAATATAAATAATGAACACTAACGAAGAGAGCGCGGATACATACAGTGCAGTCTGTATACCGTACGTCGTCATCGATGTTTATCATTCGCGTGCACAAAGGGGAGAGGGAGAGAGCGAAATAAAAAAAATTTTGTTGGATGTGTCCGAAAGAGAGAAGCGTAGCTCGTATGCATGTTTGTGTCTGTGTGCGCGTGTGTATCGCACGCACCACTGCAAACGCGTCCGGTAAATTTAACACCTATTATATATTATATACAGCGGCACGACTATGCCACGACAACGACGACGACGACGATATACGCGCAGCAGGACGCGCGATAATACGGAAAAGCGAGAGCCAATAAAGCCCCGGTTTGTGTGTGTGTGTGTGTGTGTGTGTAGTTGCTCACACACACACACACACACGTGTATATGAAGCTTTTGTTGAAAGGGACGTTGATGCTAGCTAGCTGCAGCAGTGTACAAAAACGCGCTTGATCGGTCAGACATTTGCCACAGATGAACGAGTCGATGAATGGGCACGGCCTCGTGAGCAGCAGCAGCAGCAGCAATCGCTTCTCCGTGCGTACTAGTAGTAGAGCCCAAGCGTGTCTTTCTCCGCGTGCTCCGTATTCGTGTGTGTATATGTGTGAATTTACGCGGGTTATATAGGCTTTCGCACAGATGCGCGACGACTGCCTATTACCTACATGTATAATACGACGACATGCCTACGACGAAGGGAGAGAAATAAATATATATAGCAGCTGACGATCTGCGCAGCTCACACATATAATATCCGCGCGCGGGTGTACGAGATTTCCTCTTCTTCTTCTTCTCCTCGCTTCTTTCTCGCTCCGGGCGCATTCCCTTATATGTGTAGAGTAGGTAGTACGCACAAAGCCATCAAATTTTACCATTCAAATCTGTACTACTACTATTCCTACGCGGGTCGACCCCGTCCATACTATATACACTCTGATCTTTTTCTTTTATCGCTCCACTTGCGCGCGAGTTTTGCCCTTTCGTTTTTGTACACGCTCTTTGCTAGCTGCTGCTGCTTTAATAAATATACGTGAGTACAAGACTACTTCGATTCGCTGTGTACCGTCGCTGTGCGCGCGGCCTTGAAAGTCGAGATTTAGAAAACCATTATCTCTTTCTCTTATCCTCCTCCTCCTCCTGAGACGACGAGACTCGAAACTCTTCGTCTACTACAGCGTGACTAACGCGCGTACAATATAACACACGTACTCGCGAGAGTCTCTTTCTAGCGTATGTCGTTCGAGCTCTCGAGCGGCGCAAAAAGACAAGAATAAAAAGAAAACCTATATCGACGTAGAAGAGCGTGTGCGAGCGACGACGATAACGCGCTACATCGGCTCGGGCCGATAACGTATACATTCACACACCTACATAGGGCTCTTACACCTATGTATATAATAATATACATATATATATATATATACGCAGCAGCAGCACACAGAGTCGGCGAAGGAGTCACGATATAATATACTCTTTTTACAGTGTGTCACGCTCTCGCGGCGAACAATGGCAAGTTGCATCGTTATGCACACTGGCACACAGCAGACACTCACCCATGCACACACTGACGCAGGCATATAGCTGAAAATAATGGTCGAGACTACGACGACGACTACGACTGCGAGATCGTGTTCGAAGCTCGTGTAGTTTATTTTCTGTGCATGCACTGCGCAGCACTGCACACACACACACACACACACACACACACACACACACACACACAGACAGACAGACTGCGGGGCTAGGGCGCGGATGCGGAACGCGAAATTTCGACAATAGCACCTTCCCCCCTCGTATACCGGTAATTGTTACACGCGCTCGCTGGTCTGCTCACGACGCGACGTAGCATAGAGACACGTTCATTGTGTAGTACTTTTCTCGTGGACCCTCGGGACTGCACATTAAAAGTATATAGGTACTTAGCGCTAACGAACATTTCTAAAACGTGCCCAAGTGTGGTTGCGGATCTGTAATTGTTTGCAAGCACGAAAACTGATAATTTTCTTCTTTCCTCGTCGACGCTTGGGATAATCAATATGAACTTGAAGCCGCCACCGGAAGAAAAATCGCGTTATGCGCAGGCACGGAACAAAGGTATATATAACTCCTTTATAGCTATCTCCGGTATAAAGGGTCGCATCGATTATAATAGTCCACGCGTGCACGAGCACGTGAGTAATAATAATCGAAATCGGCATCGCAGTGCAGCATCGTATAGACGGCTAGGTGAGAAAATCAGCGCTGCAAAGCTCCCGAGGTTATATGCGCCCAACGAGGAGACACGGAAAAAGATAAGAGAAAGAGAGCTTGGCACTAGAGAGCGAGAGAAGACACGAAATTGTAGAAAAAAAAACCCGTGGCAATTCCGTGGCCCCGAGAGTTTGCCAGCTCCAGCTAGCGAGGGGTAGAGTAGAGTAGAGCCGCCGCGCGCCGAGCGCCGAGAGTGAAAGAGTGAGCTATTTAAAAGGGGGCATTAGAGAGCATAAAAAAAAGTGAAATAAAATGAAAAAAAAAAAACGGGAAGGGAGGAAGAAAAAAATCCACGAGTCAACATCTCCATTTCAAAGACACCTGTCACTTCCACTCGAGTGCGCGCCTCAGGCAGTAGAAAATCAAATGTGGCTGCTGCTGCTGCGCCTCGTTGGTATATATATAGAGGCCATACTGTACTCTCTCGACGTGCGCGCGTATTGCAGTTCAGTCGGAGAGAGAGAGAGAGAGAGAGAGAGAGAGAGAGAGAGAGAGAGAAATACATACACTGCATAGAGATGCGAGTTCTCTCTCTCTCTCTCTAAATCTATCTATTGACTGCATTCGCGCTCGAGTCATAAGAGAGTCAGAGAGCCGCGTGGCTCGCATCGCATTGCGCACCGACGCATTTCCCCATCGCGATATAATGCGCGTATCGTAAACTCGTTGTATACGTATGCGTGCGCGGAATGAAAGAGACGACGACGTCGACGTTGTGACGTACACGTCATAATGGATAAATAGGAGCCCCGCTGAAACGAAGAACTCGAAGTTCCGTTGGAACGAGAGAGAGAATCTCGTAATAACTTCAAGGGCCAAAAGCCCATGTAGTAGAGTTGTAAGTGCATGCCTATGCGACCGAAAAATCGAATTACATCGCGCAGTTCTATTTATACGAAACTCTCTCTTTCTCTCTCTCTCTCTCTCTCTCTCTCTCTCTCGAAAGTGTACTACGCATCTATGGAGAAATTTTGCCTGCGCGTATATAGAAGAGAGACGGCCTTTTGACGTTCAGAAATTTGGCAAAAGGTAGTTTTTTTTCATTTTGCATCTCCTTTATGTATACGCGCAAGCCATGTAAGGTGATTTAACATAGAGAAGAGCGTGCATACGCAAAGATTCGCCCGGCGTTCGGTCGCGTGTGCATGTAGGGTACATGCGCGGGTGTATGCAAGTGTGTAGAGAGAGAGAGATGGAACGAGAACAGGTTTCGAGGCGAAAATGTCGGGGCCAAGTGAGCAGTAGCAACATCAGCTCTCGAGCGAGCCCTTGTATATGCAGCGCACGAGGCACACGACGATGCAACAACAACAACGACGACGACAGCAGCAGCAACGGCATGAAGGCACGATGTGCAGACGTAGGGCACGGCACGAACTGCAGCACTAGGCTCCGCAGACACACATGTCACGCAAGCTATACGTAGCACTAAATGCTTAGCTGTACACAATATATACAGATTCGTTCGAGCGTTCCTTAGTGTGTTCGCATGAGCTAGACGTCGTTACGCAAAGCAGTTGCAGTCGCGGCGACGTTGCAGCTTCTTCTGCAAATGCATTATAATATTACGTGGTATCGACTTCGAGAGCTTGATTTGGAGCGCTCGAAGATCTCGCGAAGAGTGGACAACGACAAAAAATGCGTGTAACAGTCGAGAGAGAAAGAGAACCTACGAAGAGACTTAGCCGCCGCCGACAAGCGCATTATCTTATCCGCGCGAGACTTTGATATATCACTCTTTCTCTATATATATTTTATTATTATTATTATTATAAAACTCGAACGTCGACTCTCTCTCTCTCTCTCTGTTCGGTTAAGCACTTAGCGCGCGAGGGCGCGACCCTTGGCGCACTTTACGATATATCTAACGCGATTCGCATACATATATACGGTGTATTTGGAGTTTAACGTTGGCGACGGTATATAACTATCCCTTATTTAAGCAAGAAACAGCAGAGAGAGTGAGAGAGAGAGAGAGTTGCCGACGACGCCACGATGACGACGACGTCGGCGACGCAGCAGCAGCAGCAGCAGCAGCAGAGTTAGCAGTAGCTTTTGCTCTGCTCGAGACTTTGACCGAGTTTCGCGCTCGCAACACATACATAGCACACAGAGGCAGAGTAGCAGCAGCAGCTAAAGCTATATAATACGACTCGAGCCTCTATCTTACTCTCTCGTCTCTCTCTCTCTCTCTCTCTTTTCCTCTTGCAGCTATATAGGCATGTTCTGCTGCAGCTCGTGCTATATACGCCGTCGTCGTCGTGTCGACGTCGGAGCTGCCACACACTGCTAACTCCGCCGCTGCTGCGGAGTGGAAAACCTCTGGCGCACTCGTGTGCGCGCCTTATACGTGTTTGCATGCGATATAACGTGCCTGAGTATGTGTATGAGTGAGATACGAATATATATGTATACGTGACTCGACCCTCCCGGATAACCTCTGCCGCTGCGCTGCGCTGCACACTCGTGTGCATAGTGCAAGTGCGAGCGAGACACCCTGTGCAGCAGCACACCACTCTTTATCTCTAGCTCAGGGCTTTGTTCTGCTCTCTTTCTCTCTCTTTCTCCTCTCGCGCACACAACTTTACTGTGTGTTGTGTGTGTCTGTGTGTGTGAGCTTGGCTTGGCTTTAGCTTCAGACTCTCTGCTGCTGCTGCTGCAGAGAGCAACGGGCCAACACACACACACTTACATACACACACCTATATACAGCTCGACTCCGAGGTTTTATGTGCGTTCGCCGCCACCGTTGCTGCCGCTGCTGCTGCCGCGCGGAAATTTATGTACAGTACCTACATAGGTATACCTGCAATACACGTAAAAGAGCGAGAGAGAGAGAGAGACAGACGAGAAAGAACAGCTAAGGTGCGCGCGCGCGAGGCACGCGTTATATAGCGATTCGCCGAAAAGTGAAAGGATTATATTATACCGGCCCCGTACACTACACTGCCGAGCGTTAAAGCTGACTTGGGTTTGCTGCAACCGAGCTTTTTCTTATCTCGAGCTCTTTCTCTCTCGGCGCGGAGAGTTGGAGCTGCTCGAGCCGAGCTCGAGAGACGTTAGCTGCGTTGCACACACACAACGTTACTTATGGCGCACCCTCTTTTTTCTCTCTTCTCTCGGCTCTTACTCAGCTTTGCTCGGTATAGCCTTTTTGTACATTACATATTATATATCTCTGCAGCTATAGCTCGCTAAAGGTATACGTATAACACGTTAAATACGATTGTGTAGCTGAGATGCGAGCTTAGAATCTGCCACCTTCTTTTTTATTTTTTACTTTTCGCTCCACTTTTCGCGCTATATAGGCTTGAGTTGTTATGTACAGATGCATGTGTGTGTGTGCGCGCGATGCTTTATGCGTCTGCTGCTGCTTTTACATGTGCAATAACTCGAACACTGCACGTACATCGGATAGCAACGAACGATAAGCTAGCGCGTCTTTTTTCTCTCCGCGCGTATTGCGCCAATACGCCACACGATTTGCAAATTTACTCGCGCGCGCGCACGTTATAAACACTAAACAGTGTCTCTCTCGCGAGCGATGCCTCGCAGCCTATACGCGATAAACGGCCGCGCGTAATTATCGATCTCGAAAGAGAGAGAGAGAGAGGCGAGGAACAAAGCCTTAGGAGCATGTGTGAGAGAGAAAGAGAGAGAGATAGAGATAGACGAGACGAGCAACAGATTGCAAGCAGATCCACACGCGCGCATGGCACGCCAAGACCAGAGACCTTCGAGCGATCGCATCGAGTCGTATAGTATGTATACCTGCTGCGTGTCGTGGACTCGCCTTATATACCTGTGTGTATGCGATATATCTCTATACACGCGGTGTGTATAAATTGCACTTGCTTAATAGTTAGATATAGGTGTGCAGTCGCGTTACACACTTGGCCTGCCGCTGTCAGCTGCGGCAGTTTTCGGTCCCTGCGGTGATACCACTAACTGCATTACTATGCATTATTATAATGTATGCACAGACGCGTCTGTTTAGGGATCCCAGACCAGCAGCAGCAGTGCAACATTTCGAATGCAACCGCTTCTTCTCCGTCTTCTTATACACACACACACACACGCACACACAGAGCAGCAGTAGAATTGCATGTGTTGGATCATCACGTGCACACGTGCAGCTAGTGTCGCTCGCGCTTATCAAAGGACTTCACTCTACTACGCAAAAGTAGAACACAGCTCGGCTCGGGCTCATCTATGCAGCAGCTCCTACATGTGCATTATATTATATGTATAAATACCATTATATACGTGTGCATGGAAACGTGTGTACAGCGCCTCGTACACCTGTTACGACGCGTGAGCTGCATATATATGGGTAAGGCTCAGAATTTTTTAAATAAACCTGCGCTCGTATGTCACCGATCTTGACGCGCTTTTGGTATGTTATAGTACATGGTAAAAAAGACCCAAAACCAAAATTTTAGACCCCCTCCCCCCTCCTACCCCCCACTTCCGGTATAAACGTCCATTTTCTATCTATATTTTTTCTGAAGGCCTGAAGCAATTAAAAAATCTGAAAAAATTCACAAAAATACTTTTCAACAATCCAAACAACCTTGAATTTTTTCAGATTTTTTGAGTGCTTCAGGCCTTCAGAAAAAATTATTGAAAATTTTGAAAATTCATATACGGCGCTACGATGCAATACAAAGCCCGATCTTTTTTTCCACTTATTTTTGACATCAAAATACATAACCTCAAATTTTTTCAGATTTTTTCAGACAGAGCGCTGGCGGTTTTTAGCCGAAAAACGCCCTTTTTTTACGAAAATAATTTTTTTAGGGCGATATGAAGCTTTAAAAAATCTGGAAAAATTTTTTTCTTGTTTTTCAGGTCAAAATACATAACCTTGAATTTTTTCAAATTTTTTAATTGAAGGCGATAGCATCTATGGCTAAAAAACGCTATTTTTATGAAAAACGGTTCCTGGAACCCAGAGGTTCCGGTAAAAAAATTTGAAAAAATTTTTTTCGAATTCCTTGTCAAATTTTAATAAATTTTGACCGTCGCAAAATTTCGATTGGAGCTTCCTAGCTCATTCTAGAGCATAACAAAGATTCGAGCGAAATTCTGAAGAAATTTGAAAAATAATGTAATTGTGATGAACGTCTTCAGAATTTCGCTCGAATCTTTGTTATGCTCTAGAATGAGCTAGGAAGCTCCAATCGAAATTTTGCGACGGTCAAAATTTATTAAAATTTGACAAGGAATTCGAAAAAAATTTTTTCAAATTTTTTTACCGGAACCTCTGGGTTCCAGGAACCGTTTTTCATAAAAATAGCGTTTTTTAGCCATAGATGCTATCGCCTTCAATTAAAAAATTTGAAAAAATTCAAGGTTATGTATTTTGACCTGAAAAACAAGAAAAAAATTTTTCCAGATTTTTTAAAGCTTCATATCGCCCTAAAAAAATTATTTTCGTAAAAAAAGGGCGTTTTTCGGCTAAAAACCGCCAGCGCTCTGTCTGAAAAAATCTGAAAAAATTTGAGGTTATGTATTTTGATGTCAAAAATAAGTGGAAAAAAAGATCGGGCTTTGTATTGCATCGTAGCGCCGTATATGAATTTTCAAAATTTTCAATAATTTTTTCTGAAGGCCTGAAGCACTCAAAAAATCTGAAAAAATTCAAGGTTGTTTGGATTGTTGAAAAGTATTTTTGTGAATTTTTTCAGATTTTTTAATTGCTTCAGGCCTTCAGAAAAAATATAGATAGAAAATGGACGTTTATACCGGAAGTGGGGGGTAGGAGGGGGGAGGGGGTCTAAAATTTTGGTTTTGGGTCTTTTTTACCATGTACTATAACATACCAAAAGCGCGTCAAGATCGGTGACATACGAGCGCAGGTTTATTTAAAAAATTCTGAGCCTTACCCATATGTATATAGTATATAATGCAGGTGTGTCTGTGTGTACGTGTCTGGGTTATATAGGTCTGGAAGTGCAACACACACACACACACACACACACACACACACACAACACACACACAGAGCTGAGCTGAGCTGAGCTGCTGCCTGCGGAGAGCGATAATAATTGCAGCTCTTCTACGCCTCGCGCGCGCAACACAGCACAGCACAGCGCACAGGCCGCTAATTCCCGTCATTACCGTCGTTATACGGGCTCATGGCTTTGCTATATGTATACCTATACTATATACCTATAGACAGTTGGCGCGAATGACTGAGCGAGTGTGTGCGTGTGCAGCGGCGGCACACAAAGATGCCATCGGAGCGATAAGATGTACGAACACACAGACGCGTATATATATAGTTGTAGACTCGAGGCGGGGCGATCGCGTGCACGAGGCAGCGTATACCTACACGCTCTTTTCTAAATGCTACGAAGCTCGTCGAAGCTCCATACTACTATAGCTATACTACTGCCGCCACCAGATTCAAACTTCTGATAGTAAAAGCTGGTGCTGGTGTTGGCCTGGGTGCACTTATATATCTGCAACGCGCGTACTATATCGCAGCCTACTCTTGACGTCTACGTCGGTCGGTGCTAATATTGCACCGACACCTTTTCAAGATTATGTAAAACTACACATCTCCTATACTACTATAGCTGCTATATTGCATTATAATGCTCGGAGGAGCAGAGTTACGAACACGGGCGATTATTTTTTTTTTGCGCGTTTAATATACGGGTGTGTTTGCCTACCTACTATGTGTGTACGAATATCCGAGTACCCACATTCTGTGCGCAGCTGCAATTACGGATGCGAGAGACTACATGTATATGAAGTGTGCAAGCGGCCTATAATGGGTTGACATGAGTAATTATTCTCCATAGCTCCTTTGTAAATATAAAAAAAAAAGGAGCGAACTAGCCCGCGTACATCATCGCTGAATTAGATTTCGTAGCACGTGCATTTTCGTTTATTATATGTACGATATTGACTTATGTATCTCGTTACCTCTTATAAATAAATCGACATCACTGCACTCGACTATTCGAAGCGTTAACATCAGCCTTTACATAATAATCGAGTGTTGTATGTGTACAGGACCATTTTCCTGTCACGAGATAATGAGAAGATATTCGATGATTCTTCGTCTCTCTCTTGCTCTATCCTATCTCTTGCTCGACCGCGGCGCGATACGAAATAACCCAATATATAGTATATCGGAGATTACGCGCAACGCGGATGAATAATTTATGATTTCGTGTAAAGGTCAAGCACGTTCCTCTCTCGGCTCTCGATCCCTCTCTCTATACATATACCGCTGCGAATTATGAAAATGAGATAATTATTGGCTGTCTACCGAAACGATCCTTCGCGCGGCGGTTTTTTTCTTCTTTACTTTATTCTTTCGTGGCTTTGGCTAACGATATTTGAATATCGTATCGCATAAATGCGCGCGTGCACACGAGAATAACGAGCTGATAGAGGAGGGAGAAGAGATTATTACAAGTAAAAGCAGCGCGCGGAGATCAAGCTGTCATAATTTTCGTAACGGCTTGATAAACGTATACGTATATGTATTGCCAAGGTGATCGCATATAATATTCGCGAATTTTTCCTGTGGCACTTTTATATCGAGCTGGAGATTTTTCATTGCGTGCGTACGTATGTAGACAGTAGTTAAATAGTTGTAGTTTAAGATAGTACACGTGATAATCTCGAGGCAGTTTCTTATGAGACGATTCGAATTCGCTCGAGTAATTTGCATTATGTTAAATATTCTCCGATACGCAAATACACGTACACACACACAATGGCGGCTGGTCAGCCCGATTTTAATTGAAATACTAGTAGGCTCTCTTAGTAAATCGCGGATAGGAATAATTCATTCGGAGATTCGATTGTATAAAGCGGCACGCGCGTAACACATATACAACGCCGCACATATATTATCGAGTCCGCGACGTCGTTTTTTTTCTCTTCTCCTTTTTTGCAAATCCGATAGCTTTATCGTTTGATCTTTCCTCGAGTGGAGGATATGCGTATTGATATTGATGTGTTAGAAAGCCAAATTGACTAGATGTAACTTACGGGTTTTCATTATATATTGACTTATTGCATCGTACGTACACTGGATAGCTCGAGAGACTCGGTACTCACCTGGAAACAAAAAAGCAGAGAATAAAATCAGTATTTAATTACATTCACAAGTAAAGATCGTTAATTATGTATGAAAATTTGATTTTAGCAGTCATTCCTCGTGCCGCTCGCGATAAACGAATGTAGCATTTTTTTAAATGAGCAGCGCGGCGTATGAACCCACGGAATAATTCATCGACATTGACGATAGGTCACTGTCGACGACGACATACAGCGACGAAATGAAAAAAAAAACAGCAGCAACAACAACGCGAGCGGAGAGTAGCAAAAAAAACGAGCAGCGACACATGTATTTTTCTCGTACGCAGCTCGGTTCGGAGCTCCGAGTTGGACTATTGTAATAGAAAGTCGCATACATTCGCACACGCGTATATATATATACAGAGAGGAGTAATTGCAACCAATGTCCGCGTGCGAGTACTACTTCAGTACACGGGGCGGCGGCGGGCCTCATTCTCTGATTCATTCGTCTAGCTCTCGCGTGCGTTGCGTGTAATTTGTGCGCGCAAAAGAAAAAGAGCGGGCCGATGGTGTATGAATGCGTCGGCCGTCGGACCGACGACGAGGCAGCGCATTGTGCTGCTGCTGCCGCTGCTTCGGCGAAAAGCGTTACATATTACACTGCCGCTTCTGGCGTTTCTCGGGTGAAAATATAATGCATCCCACCGGGTTCAACAATATACAGTCATTTGCAGAACAAAAACCGAAAATAAAAAATAATAAACGCGAGTGCGGATAAACGCGTCGCATTTTTAAGAGTGTGAAAAAGGAGGAAGAAGGCCGAGTACGAGTGTACCGGATGAAATTTAGCTAAAAAAGTTTCACTCAACAATGTGGCCGTATACACAATGCGTGACGAAACTTTTTCTCTCTTTCTCTCTCCATCGCGCTGTGTCGTCGCGTGAATCATGCACACACACACACGTATATGTGTGCTCTTGGAGTGCGCGTGTTTTATAATCGGATTATGGATCGAGAGCTGCAGCCGCATGTGTAATATATCTTATCTCGTCGAGAGCTTACGTGTCTCGCTCGCTGCTCTCTTTCTCCCTCGGTAGCCGAACATCATTTTATGCTAATAACGCGACTCGCCCGCGCATTCTATGTAATGTGTGTAAGCTCTCATTATCGACGACGTCTAAAAATCAATGAGAATCGATATAGAGTCATCCCAAGCGCGCACTCGAGAAAGTCTAGACGCTCGTGCGTGTGTGTGTGTTGTTGTTGTTGTTGGTATACGATAAAATATGCGTAATGCATGTAAAGGGGCCAAAGGGCTGCTGCTGCTAGATAGAACACGCGCGAAATTCGGGATATCGGCGCAAACGAATATCCAACGATCGCATCGAGCCGCGAAAGAATCTCGAGCATCCTCCAGCCAGCGAGCAGCAGCAGCGACTGAAGCGCGGAAAAGGGGAGAGACAGCAGAGAGAAGCAGTAGACTTTGGGCTAAGAATTTCAACCCCGCGTGCGATACTGCACACTTTGTGTCTGTATGTGTGTGTGTGTCCAGCTCGGCTTGATTGAGCCCGATGCGCTACACACGAGCACACGAGTATACACAGAGAGAGAAAGAGAAATGATGGAGGAAGGGTGAGGAATTCCCTTTTATACGAATATTCTCTCTGGCAAAAGCATACATAACGAACCCCATGCAGCGCGAGCGTTTCATCCATCCAACCATACAGGCAGACACACGAGCTGTAATCGCTTTATATATCCCGAATCATCCGTACCTTACACCGGTGCCTACTGCCTTGGCACCACGTACCACACGCTATACTGCCGAAATACTTCCTACGCTGCACACACATACACACACGGATGCATATAATACGTGTTATCACATCTGCAACATCCACCCACGCGAGCAACTCGCTCGTATATACTACTGTGTACTACTTGTTTCGATCCTTTTTCGCCCGCGCACGCGCTGGACATGCGAGATTTCCTGTGTGCGTGTGTGTGTGTGTGCCTGGGTCGACGCGTCGAAAGGGCAGCGCGCAATACCCGAAAACCGTCTCGTGTGTTACAACATTACGCATGTACACCGATGATTCGCAAATGCAAGATCGATGCCGATTCCTGGAGAGAGATAGAAAGAGAGAGAGCAACAGAAGGTGAGTACGCGACGATGAACAGCTGTTAATTCGCGCGCGCCTTTTGCGCCTCTCTCTGCCGCTTTTTTTCTCGTTTTATCATTATACAAACTCCGAATCGTCGCCATGCGAAATCTCACGCACGTATCTATGACTGTGCGCCGCTGCATGTGTAAGCTGTATATATATAATATATATATGCGAGAGCGACGTTGAGCTCTCGGGGATTATTCCTGGCTTGGATGTTATACGACGACGCACGCGGCCATAGTCCGACAACGACAACGGCGACGACGACGTCGACGATATATTTTTATCGCCTGCGCGCGCGCGGCGTTTGGCGCCGTCGTTTCGACGCTAGCTCTCTGCGTGCTGCTGCTGCTGGGGCTTTTTTTGTAGTTCAGCAACGAAAGAGATAGAGGGAAAGAGAGAGAGAGAGAGGAGGTGAAGGAGGAGAATGACGACGACGACAACGACGAAGAAAAAGAGGACTGACATATACATCGAGCGCAGCAAGCACTAACGGAGAATACTGATGTTATAACGTTGACAGCGAGGGCGACGACGACGACGTTGCGTTTATATAGGCACTCTTTATGCCGAGGAGGAGAGTACAAGCATGGTTTCTATTCTCCGCGTAAACGTAAACTTAAAGAGCTTCGATGTATTATTACAATGAGCTGTACACGAAAGTGCGCGAGCTTTTGTGCAGTCGACGCGGGTGATTCTCCCGCGATCACTAAGTGAGTGATTAAAATTTTCGTGCTTATAATAATAATGATGATACCAGGGACGATGCACGCATGCGAATTTTTTTCCTCTTCGACTCATTAATTTTTTCGGTTGGGCTGTGTGTATCTTATCCATGTGCCTATATATATACTAACTCCGCTGCCAGCCGCGCGCATCGAATTAGCATCTAATTAAGAGTTCACGGGCATTAATAGACCCTCCACGGCAATTTATCTATATCCATATTTTATGTGCGGCACAATACGGCCTCCGCAAGGAGAGAGATAGCAGGCAGGAGAAGGAAGAAAGAAAAATGCAAAAATCTCCGCGCGCACACGAGGCGACGACTCCAGTCTTCTTATACAAAAAAAAAGCCAACACGAAGCGCGCGCGTTTTGTAACTTTAACCTTAGCGTTAAACTTCAACCTCGGCTCGACTCTCTCCCTCTTTAGGCCAGGCCTGTGTGCACCGCTGTTGTTGCGCTACATCGCATACACACACACACACACAAAGTTAACAACATTTCGCAGCGCATATTAAGCTATAGAGCTATTCCCCAACGAGGTATATATCTATAAGTCTACAACACACGGGGCAATTGGAATCGATCGAATCGGCCGATAAATTTACGCAGTCAGCGTTTGTAACAGCGTCGGTTGTGTGTGTGTGTGTGTGTTGGGAGCGAGCCTCGTGCGCTCGCAGCGGTTCTCTCTCTCTCTCTCTCTCTGTCTCTCTTCACTCCGGGGCTCTTATCGCGAGTCGCCATCTGCAGCACACAGCGGAGTATGGCACACACAACCACACACACACATATACGTAGAGACAGCGCAAAAGGACACATAAGCGCGTCTGTCTGTCGCAATTGCGCATGCAACTCACCGCATACGGTCTGTCTTTCTCTGTGTGCGCATGTGTCTGTGTACAAAATTTGCGCAAGTAGGTATGCGAGCTCGCAGAGCTCCCAGTTTACAGCGCGCGCGCGCGCGAGGGAGAGAAAGGAACAAAAAGAAACGACCTGTGTGTACGTGTCTCTCTCTCTCTCTCTCTCTCTCTCTCTCTCTCTCTCTGGATCCACACACAGACACACACACACACGTACTCGAGTCGTGTCCTTTTTTTCCTTTACTGCGACAGATGATATTACGAAATCGCCAAGTACGTTTTTGCCAGCAGCAGCAGCAGCAGCGTCAAGAGTTTGTGGACCTCGGGCGAGTTGCAAAGAGAGTGAAGACCCGTCTGACGAGCTTTCTATCTATACCTACCTACCTACCTACCTGCCTGGCGATATTTTTGTGTGTACGCTGCAAAAGACTCGTTTTTTGCCTCGAAAAAGAGGCTTTTCTCGGTGCACACGCTCGCGCGTGTGTGCATCGCAGTGAGAGATAGTCAGCGTATAAGCGCGAGAAGAAAATAATTGATCTGCGACTCCAATCGTTTTCTCAGCTTTGGAGTAGAGAATATAATTCCGTTGCATAGACTGCGCAAACGTTTATATAGGTATAGAAGGTATAAAACTTTGTAATCCAGCCCGAGCAATCTCTCTCTCTTTCTCGTTTACTCTCGCAAAAGAGTGTATAAAAATCACGAAACTTTCCTCGGTCTCTCTCTCGTACGAGCCTACATACCAGATCTCACGAGAATTTAACCCCAAAAATATAACGATGAGAAAAGCCACTGCACGAACGTGTACGTACGTACACGCACACGCTCGGACGCGGAAGCTCGCGGCAGCGGCGGAGCGTTTTCTTAAACTCGTTTTACATAGAGAAAAAAAAGAAGAAAAAAAAGAGTAAGCCGTCGGCTACGCGTGCGCACGTTTTTTTTTTTATTTTATTTTATTTTTATTTTTAACTCACGTCCAACGCACGCTGAATACGCTATATACACGCGAGGAGCGAGTCTTCGTTTTGCCTCTTTCTTTTTGCTCGTCCAGTTCTCTCGACTGCACGTACATACACGCGGCAGCTAGGCGAAAAAAAAATATTCAAAACAAACTATAAAAACAATCCCCGCGTGCATTGTTGTTTTGCGAACGCTTCGCTTTCTTTTTTCACTTTTTTATTGTTCGTATAGCACTCATCTTTCTCTCTCTCGCGCGCGCGCGCAATACGGTCTAGTGAATTTTTTCTCTCGGTGTATAAATATAAGCACGAAGCTTCCTCAACCCTTTTGCCCTCCTGCTGTATAGTAACGGCGGCGACGGCGTTGTGTATCGCTTACATCGACTACGATACCAGAATATAAAAAATCAAAAATGTCTCATGCTCGCGCGTCAAGCTCTCTCTCTCTCTCACTTAAAGCGTGTCGTCGTCGATTAAACCCGATATATCGACGATATATACACCAAAAAAGACCAACGAGTATTACGTGTGTACGATATACACACGACCCCCGCCCGACAGAAGTATTTAAAGTAATAAAACAGGTGAGAAGAAAAAAATCCGTGTGCACCGATCAAGTGCGCGCGCGAGAAAACACGCGCATAAATACATTATAAACTCCTTAGGCATGAAACGAGGCGGCAAAAAGGCTCAACTACTCGCCAAAAGCACCCTTTATCCCTACCAACTTTTTTCTTTCTTTCTTTTTTATTACATCCACTGTATATATAATTACATCGTTCACACCTTTATATAAAACGTCGCGCGCGCCCTGTGTCGCCGTCTCTCTTTCTTTTGATGATGACGACGGCGGCGACGACGACGACGACGTAGTAGAGAAGAGAGAACGAGAACGACGACGAAAAATAAAAAAAGAAAGGGAAGAAGGGCACTCTTCTTTTCGCGTACATAATACACATAAAAGGTAGCACTCGAAAAAAAATTCCTCCTCTTTTGGCCCGCGTGTATATTTATGCGCGCGCGTGTGTGCGAGGTGGTGCACGTCATAAAGAATTAATCGACGTCGCGTGGCCGAAATATAAATAAAATGAAAACAGAGAAAGAGTGAGGCCAATGTAAGGCCGAGGAGTGAGAGACAGACGTTATATATATTATAAGAAAACAAAAAAAGGGTCATTCGATCGTGTTTTCTCCCTTCTCGCTTTCGGGCCGAGACTGAGAGAGAGAGAAACGACAAATCGCAGATTGTTTCACGTTTTTATTGACTCCGCTCCGGCGTGTGTGTGTGTCTGTGTGTATGGCCAATTACTCAGAGCCCTACACCGTTGCTCGCTCTCGAGCCCTTTTTTTCCATATATATTACTCCTTCTCTCGCTCTTGTTATATCTATAGCTGCTCTTTTCCGTTTCTCTTTCTCTCTTTCTCTCTTTCTTTTTTTTGTACTTTTTTTGACTCTCTTGTGCGCGTGCCGATTCGCGTGTATTTGCCAGGCGCATCGAGCTTTTTATATATTTATATAATGGTACTGCAGTGCAGCGCAGGGCAATGAGCGGGTAGAGTCTGCGGGAATTAATTTGCCGAAAGGAGGGCTGAACTGAACTGCGTCGGGTATTATATACCTTTCTGTGATTGTGTTTTCAGCAGTGGGGTCTTTTCGACTTCCTACCTAGCCGTCGTAGTCGTGTGGCGTTTACAAACATATCGAGGGGCGAAGAGAGAGAGCAAAATATAAAATACGCGTTGGTATGTTTTCAATTGCTGCCTATCTCTCGGCAATGATCTCCTTTCTTTTTTCGACTGCACACACACCCGCCCGTTCAACTTTTCTGCAGTGTGTGGTCCGTCTTACGTATGGTTATATATAAATTGTTGACGAACAGGTTACCGACGATGACTTATTTAATTCCCCTCCTCGCACCACTGCGTAGGGGCAGCTGTACAGCTCGACTCCATAATTTGAGGTCTCGTGCCTGTCGATCGTCGCCGATAACATCGTGGCTTCGATATAATATTGATACCTTTTTACTTTTTTCTTCTTCTTTTTCTTGACTTCTTGTGTCTGCGGGACACGATTGTCATTATCATTATCATTGAAAGAAATGCAACCGCGACGGGGACAGATTAAAAAAAATTGTCTCCGTCTCTCTCTCTTTCTCGTCGCGATAAAACCGCATCGATAAGTCTCGTTTTCACTCACTTGGCTTTATCGCTTGCCTCGGTCGCCGCCGTCGCTGTGTGTTTGTGTGTATGTACAAAGTAGGTACATATGACTGTGCGCTGATAATTTTTTCCACTGCTGCACTTGTGCCTGCATATCGTCGTGTCGCGATGTTGTATACACACGAGTGAAACGTTGACGTATGTTCTTTTTTTTTTATCGTCGGTCACGTTTTACCGTGATGCATATATACAATATACGAGTTTTTGGTCGCGAAGTATGCGTTTGTGTGCGTAGCTTCGAGGTGCGGTCCGACGACGATGACGCGGAAATGAGACATACGAGACGGCATAGAGCACTGACTCGGCTAAAGTCCATACAGCGATGGAGAGATATAGGCGCGAGCTAAGAAATGACCACCGAAAAAAAGCGTAACATATTTTATTCATCCTCCGGGCGAAGCGCATTAATTAGGCTCTTCTTCGTCTGCGTCGTCGTTGTCATTAGGCACCGTCGCGAGCTTGTAATTTCCGCAAAATCATGCGAGAAATTCTTCGCGAGCTTTCGTCGTGATGAATTCCAGCAGTAGCAGCTTGAAGCGACAAGACGCAACTGAGAGCAAGAGAGACAGAGAGAGAGATAATGATATATAGCTCGTGATCGTTAAAATTCTTAAAAAAAGGGTTGTAGATTCCGTGGAACATACGGAATATCATTATCATCCTGCATGAGTTGTTATAAGGAACGGAAAAAAAACAACAACAACAGACATACAGACAATAATACTCGAGTGAAAAATCTCGAGAGTAAGAGAAAAATGCGCTTTATAAAAGACTGCATGAGCTATACTCTCAACCCAGTGCACCACATACCTACATAAAAGTGTATCGCGCGAGTAAGTTTATATTACATATATAAGAGTAAGAGAGTAAGAGAGAGAGAAAAAAAGCGCAACAAACTGCGGAAATTCAATCGAGTAACGGCCATAACGTAACCCATTGACGGGCACATATAGCTCAGTGCAAAAAGAAGAAAAAAAAGAGAAGAGCGAGAGAGAGAGAGAGCATGAAAGAAAACTCATAAATCCAGTCTGAGCAGCAGCAGCAGTAGTAGTAGCGTTTGAGAGATTCGCAAACTGCACTGCGCGCTGTGCTCATGCTCGCCGACGGGTAGGCAGAGGTAGGTAGGTAGGTATAGTGGTAATAGTAGCAGCGGCAGCAGCAGTAAAAAAGTAGTCGCAAAATGTCTTTATAACCCAGGCAGCGGCAACGCGTCGGCACATACAGAGAGCGAAAGTGCTACTTCGAAATTCCTCGATAATATATCATCTTTTTTTTGCCTTCTCTCTCTCTCTGCTCCGTGTCTCTCTTCTACTGCAGCAGCGGCAATTCGCGTTTCGCGAATTTTTATTGCGGAAAAAGAAAAACTTTACGAGGTCAGTTATACCGCGCGTATGTTATATATCTCTTTTTTTCCCCTCTCTAGCTCTCTGTCACTCGATATAAAAGCCAATTGCTCGTTCATATAGATATTTAGACGCGATCGCGGGATTGATTCTCTTTCACGGCCTCTAATCGCTCGTTCATAATACATACACGTTTTTTCCATGTGGCAGTCATTTTCATCGTCGTCGTCGCTTTAAGTTAAGAAAGCTAAATATTTGTTTATCTTCCGGCACTCCGCGCCGTGTACAGCATGGTATAATAATGTATTTGCTTGAAAATCGTTCGTGCAATAATGTAAACAAACACGAGAGTGAACGTACATGGGCACGCCGCTGCCTCCTCTTTCTCTGCACCTGCTATATATTCTCTCCTCTCCTCCTTTTTAATGCACAATTTAGCCCCGGCGTGTAAAAGAGACCGCCGTAGAGCGTAGAGCTGGCAACTCGCTCGCGCGCGCTATTTACTCAAGAAACGAATTCGCTGCTGCTGCGGCCGTGTTTGCTCTCGTCTCGCGAATGTTATATACGCCTGTGCACCACTACCAGCAGCAGCAGCAGCGAGTGCACAAAAGAGTGCAAAAAAAAGAGGAGGAGAGAGAGAGAGAGAGAGAGAGAAAAAAGGACAAACGAACAAAGCTCGCATTTTAATTAAAACTCACTATGCACGCGACGCGGAGGTTCAACATTATTATGTGTGTATGCCGTGTGTTGTGCTGCATTATATAAATGAACTTGGCCGCGCGCTTAATTAAACGATCTCGATCGTTATCAAAGTCGAAAAATATTTGCCTTTTTATCAAGAGCGAGAGAGAGTGAGTGAGAGAGAGCTTTCAAAGATCGTGCTTCGTGAATCACACACACACACACACACATGGTAGTAGGTAAAACATGGCTTCAGTCGATCGAGAGAGAAGCCCAAACGATCACTTCAACCTCTCTGAAGGGGAGTACGGGGAGTAACAGGGGGNGGAGTACGGGGAGTAACGGGGGGGGGGGGGCCACACCGATGTAATTTCTCCTCCTTTGGGGAAAAGAGAGTAGTGTACGTTATATACATACATCGCTATATATGCATGGGAAAGAAAATTACGTCGTATCGCCCGTAACTTTGCATCCCTTATCTCCGCCCTACACAAGCAGCAGCGGCAGACACGGCCGCCAAGGGAGCTCGTACGCGCGCGCCCGTATTATATATACCTACGTGCTTTGCTGCCGCTGCTGCTCTCGCACATCGATCGTTCATTCGCCCGTTCCTCCCCTTAGTCATTGCCCCCATGTATATACACGGCTGCCTCTGCCTCTACCTAGTCGTCGTCGTCGTCGTCGTCGTAGCAGTACCAGCCGCCAACGGGTAGAGAGAGAGAGAGAGAGGTTTATTATACACAAGCAAGAAAAAGGCCGAGCGCAGTGCGCAGAGGAGGCATCGAAGAGGAGGGAATTAATATCATCCGGAATTCGGAGCGACGCGAGCACATAGCCTGCGTACAACACACTTTATTTATTTACCCGGTTTTGCGCTAGACTGCGCCCGACGACCCAGCCCCTACGCGCGTGTAACGCACGGACCACGGCTCGCGCAGCTTTTATTCCTTATTTTCGGAAGATGCGGAAGTGTGTTCGTCGCGTGGGAGGTCGTCGTCGCTGTATCACGGGTGACGCGATTTTCCGCGACACGCGACACCACCTGTCACAACGTTTTCTTAACTGGAAAAATTGATTAGGGAGATGTGCGCGGAAAATACTTTAGAAACAATGGAAATATTTCAGATCATGCCGCCTCTGTAACGTATATACATGTCATACAGCTCGAGTAAGAAAGAAAAAAAACGATCGCTTATCCCCGCAGTATATAATGACGAACCTACGACCGAAATAAAATAACGCGAATTATCTCTCTTCTCGCTCGCTCTGGTCGTCGGTTCAAGGCTGCTCGTAACGTCCGACGATGATGATGATCGGCGCTGTATACGCAAACACACACATGCATACCGAAAAGAAGACAGCTAGAGCCTCTCGCTATTTGCCCGGCTAAATCGTGCGAAAGAATTATTAAGCCCGAGATATCTGTTCCTCTCTCTCTCTCTCTCTCTCTCTCTCTCGGACTTTGTTGTAATAAATAATAGATCCAAGCTCCCCGAGAGAGCGGAACGTATATATACACGTCCATTAAAGTTTTTTCGCAGTAAAATGCCGCGAATCGCAGCAGCGAGATCTGCTCTCTTATAATAAAGCAGATGAGGAACGGTCAGTCAAAGTAGGCGGGCGATTAAGAAAAAAGAAATAAATAAGATGCGCACCCGGTATATATATAGATCAATGGAGTTGATGAATATTGTAATTAAATATTATGCGCGTGCGAGCGGGGAGGGTATATGGGTTAAGCCGTAATTAAGCTCGATATGCCAAGAATCACAAATTGAAAACAAGTATTTACACTGATAGAGCGTATTCCGCAATATTATATGTTGAAAAAGGCCAGGCCTTTGTCTTATCATCAGCAAACTTGACTATAGTAGTTACGAGTTTCTCATTAATTTGACTGAACACCATCTTGCGTTCGAGATCGGTCCTATAGCATACATGCCCGCGATTAATTTTTATGATACAAGTGGAAATCTCGATACTGGGCCTCTAAATATATCACTTTAACCGTGACAAAACAGCTGTTTTTATCATCAAGTCCAAGCAAACTTACAAAAGCTCTGAAACGAGTTTTTATACAATTTTCGGAAAAAAGGGGAAACACCCCGGTATGAAATATATCGCACAACGTGCGTAGAGATGAATCAAATAAATGAAAAAAAAGAAGCAAGTCGAGCTTTGTACGGTATGTGCGCGCGCTGAAAGGAGAGTTCTGGATATCAATTAACCAATGCAATCATACAGACGAGCGGCTTCGCGCGCGAGAGAACGAGCTCCAATGTACATACAGATATATATATTGAGCGTGATATAATATAGCGCAAAATAAAAAAAGACACTCGGAGGAGGGTGAGGATGTAGTGTATATTGTGCATGAAAATCCGCACGCACAGCGCAACTCATCGTTTCGAATTATAAGCCCGACACGCGGGAAGAGAGAAACGAGTCGTTTTTCTAAAAAGTAGAGCAAATATACGTACGCAAACGCACACGCGAGAAGCAGCAGCGGCAACAGAAAAGAAAAAACCGTCCGGTGTACGAGCGCAGGCGTACGTACATACGCATAGTAAGATATATACAAAGTGAATCGAACGAAAGGGAAAACTCGTATGTGCAGTGCAGCGTGCACTGCGGCGCTATCCGCATAATTTGTAGCAGCGCCGTACATACGTACGATGCAGCCGCAGACACGAACGAAAGAAAAATTGATACTCTATCTCTCGAGGCGCTCTTGCAGCGGCGGCGGCGGCTGTACTATAGTGATGCAGGCATACATATAACATCGCGCGTCGCGACCGAACGATATGTATATTGCAGAGGGCTGTGCTTCATTTCTGTCTTTTATAAGTGAATGGCAAGGCTATTAAACATTTCGAGCTTTGGCGCGCGAGAATAGTCTGTGTGTGTGTGTTTTTTTTTTGGTGGTGTGCGGTGGTAAGCGCGACGATGAAAAATCGATTAGAGCTAGCTCGCGAGAAGAGACGTTGCACCGAGAGAGACGGTTCTTTTTTCGTGTCGCACGTGTACGTGAGGTAGCTATATAACTGTAAATCCGTCGAGAATTAAATCGATCGCGATGCGAAATTGAAAAAGTGTATACCAGTGTTGCGCTGTATGAATCATGCGGCTAATTGGCGCCTCGATGCACGTGTACTTCGGAAAAAGCTCGGATTCGAATACATTATATCGATACGACAAACGTGCGTATCGTCCGTTTTTGGGTGAATTGTTATCTTGTCGGGCCAGCAGCGGAGAACGATACGTATCTCGGGGCATATGTGTGTACACGCGAAACGTGGTCGCTGCTGCCGGCGTTGTTGCGTGCTCCGAAGGCCAAAAAGCAGCAGCAGCAATGTATGTATGCGAGAGGGAAGAGAGAGAGAGAGATAAGATGAATCTACCGCTCGTCCGTCACGTCGAGCCATCAGTAACAAGCCAGAGCGAGAGACGACGGCCTTTCGCTTTTACTCAGCTCGCTCGCGCAGATATATTCGCGCGCGCGTGTGTGTGTGTGTGTGTGCTACATATACAAGAGACAGCAGCAGCATCAGCAGAGAATGAAATAAAAAAAAAAAAAAAAGAGAGAGAGAGAGAGACAAGACCCCGACGAGAGGAGGACTGCTGCTCTTGCGTGTTGCGCAACGTAAAATTCGACGAATTCGCCACCGCACCACCACCACACAGCGGTACATACATATAACATGGGTGCGATGATGATAGGTGGAATACGTTCGACTCGTTTTTTAGCTCTCATCTCCTCTCCTGTCTTTTTTTTGGCTCTTTTGCTCTCATCCTTACAGCAGCAGCGGCAGCAAAGCTTAATACTCCGAATGACCGTGTCTTTCTCTCTCTCTCTCTTCGTTGCAGCAGTAACACACGTAACGTATACGGTATAGAGTATCGGGTTTATACTTTATTTATCCCCAAGCATACGCTCGCGAGCTAACGTGGCGGTGGTGACGATTATTCGGGCAGGATTTATCACGTGCTAACGCGCGAGCGCGAGATTCGCTTCTTTATGTACGCTTCTTCTTCTTAATCTTTTTTTTTCTGTTCCCTTCGTTGTTTTTTTTTCGTACATTACAATCTATCTGCGTGCGGATCGCATTCGCGTGCTGTACAAACGCGCGTATACTTATACATAACACGTATGTTCGCGCGCGAGTATTATAAGGGTATATTTTGGGAAGCTAATTTATCGGAGCTCGCAGAGCGACGTGCGAGCGAGAAACGCGCCTCGAGTGCGAATTACACGACAGAAATATTCTTTGTTTTGTATCGGAGACGCGCAAGAAGTGCTATTACAATAATACAACGTGTGTGCATCCGCTCCTAAAAAATAAATAAATAAATTCAACGTTTACACGCGAGATGCGTAATTGTGTAGCATACTTTTCATGGTGAGTATGTGCACATTTACAGCTCGCGAGATGTATAAACGAGTCATCGTCACGTGACGCAACTTGCAGAGTACACAGCAGCACATCGAATTTTAGCCGAGCTTGTGTGTGTGTGTGTGTGTGTGTGTGTGTCGCGCGAATATATATACAGCATACGAGCTATAGCGAAGGCGCAAACGCGCCGCCGCTGCGCAAATCATTAGCATAGAGACCGTTTAGTGTCTGTGTGAGCGTGCATGTGCTGTTCTGCGAGCCAAGTATAACCCGAAGTATTGTACATACGAGACGCCGTTGTAAATGTACACACAAGCGTGTGCGCTATATCTAGTCGCTCTTCGTTGTCTTTGCGAAGTTTGCCTCGAAAAGCCCAAGTATACTAAACGCATATACCTACACCTATGTGTATCGTATATGTATGTGTGCGCTGCGTATCGATTGTACACGCATTTGAATTGATAATTTCATCGGGGGNGGGGGGGGGGGGGGGGGGGGGGGCACTTCTGCTGCTGTTCGATGCCATTGCTGATGCACATACGTGCCGCCGCTGCTGTTGTTTTATTCTCTCTCTTACTCCGCGTGCATTCGACGACGTATACGGCGACGACGAGTTGCACGAATGATAATGCGTGCACAGCTCCGTCTTGGAAGAAACATTTTTTTTTTGCCAATTTTGTGTTTTTTTTTACCTGCGATCATGTGGTTACTTAGAGAGACGAGCTAAACGCGAAAAAAACGAGCCCCTCGTGCGAATGAGGTACATATAATATAGCTATAAATGGCTATTCGTTGTGGATTCTGCGCACAAAAACATCGAGTCTCTCTCTCTCTTTCTCTCTCTCTTTCGCATGCGAATCTGCATAAAGTATCGCTGCTGCCATGAACCCGTGAATGTGTGTCTGTGTATACGCGCGCAAACGTATAGGTACAACACTACACACGTCCAATGGGAAGGTATATAGGTATGGGTATCAGGCCCAACACACACTCACAACAGAGCTGCGCTGCGAGATAGCCGCGCGCCGAGACTTTGAAAAAGAGACGAAGAGAAAGCTCCTCGAGCGGCTTCGTGAGCGCAGAGCGCGCAACACCGATCGCGTGACCCTGAGAGAGACCCCAAGAGAGCCGAGAGAGTCGAGCTCTCTGCTGTATATGTATAAGGTAGTAGTACGAGGCAAAGAGAGGAAGATTCACGAAGGCATTGAGGCGAAGCGAGTGAGCCGCAGCGTCACGAGAGCGTGGAGTATAGCAGCAGCAGCAATAGTATAGTATACAAGACCTTTTCAGCCATTGCTGCATGAACAAAACGCACCTACGTATTACCAATACCTGTATATTATATACAGTATAGACAAACGCACACACACGTGCAAGAATTCTGGAGCATGAATTTTTTCCCTTCTGACACACTACTATACGCTGAATATATAAAAAAAAATTTACTCGCAGTCTCTCTCATTCGTATATATATATACATGTAATTGCGCAATCGTCCAAGACCAGAACACTGCAGCACTGCACGTACGTACATTTATATACGAGCACACATAGTAGTATCCGATCCGTACGTGTACGCTGCTGCATCAGGCGCATCGAATTAATCTCGAATATCAATCACGCGCGCGAAGATTTTCCGATTTCAGCGACCTTGGGGCGGAACGCGAGACTCTTTATTATATATACAGGCTCGGAACCGCGACGCTGTACGTCGATCGATCGATCGCTCGCTCGCTCGAAAGTAGTAATATAAGCATATAATATTGTATGTATTATTTCTTTCGCGCGCGTGCGTTTGTGCGTGACGTTGAAAATTGATGAACGCGTCCGTCTGAAAAGTAATGCAGCTACCGGATCGCGGCACGCTCTTCTGCGTGTATGCAATGCGGACTGCAGCTTACCTACATTGCATCGCGAGTATAAGTGTACAGAGAAACATAATTCAAAAAGCTCCTGCCGCTGCACTCTGGTACACTTTTTTCTTTGCCATGGCTGCTGCTGCTGCTGCTACTGCTGGGAGAGCAGCACAAATTATTATTATTAAATTTCAGGAGCAGAGCAGCAACTACGGCAGGCAGTGAGTGTACGAAAAATAACAAGCTCCGCTGCCGTCTGCCGCTGTCCCGGTGAATTTTCAAGCCCGTGTGCTGTTGCCGTCGCTGCTCCAACTATATATTCTACATGCAGAAAGATAACAAGACACACGAGCAACGCCAGCAGCAGCAGCAGCAGCAAGCACAGAACGAACAACCGGCTTAGGCGTGTATATATATCTGTATTTCTGCATACACACGCGCATATATACGCGAAATACATGCACTAGTCTTTGTGTGCGTGTGTGTGTGCCCGTGTCTGAGCGTGTATGCGTTGCTGCGTGCGCGCGTGCGCGTAGTGCAAAAAAAAAATCACGTGAGAATGACAGCATGGCAGGCCTCTGCTCTGCTGCTGCTGCTGCTGGCTTGGCTTGGCTTGGCAGGCGGAGGAAAAGGAGGAGAGCAAAAAAGGGGGAGGGTTTGCAGTGTGAGAGAGAGAGAGATGCACGCATACATATACACGCGCACAACACTACACACAGACACACAGACCCAGCTAGCACGTAAAACCGTCCGACTCTGTTCGGACTCTCTGCCGTTGGTGCTGCTGGCCGATCATACAGCCGTCCGTTCGTCCGTCCATCGCTGTCTACCTCGTTCGTCGTCGTCGTCGTAGCACCTCGAAACCGTCAACGTTGATACTGCTCCGTAGCAAAAGAGGTCGAGTGAGAGAAAAAATAACTTAAAAAAGACACGACCAACGATTTAGGCATCGCAGTAGTGCCTTAATGCGAGTAATCTCAGCGATGTACATCTCCGCGGCGGCGCTCTAAATTCAGCGTTCGACATTTCTTTCCTAGCCCGTAATTGTATTGTGTGTATGTGTACACCGTCAATGGGACAACGCACGACTATAATAATAAACGCCGCTGCTGCGATTATGTAAAATCACAAGTGCTGCTACCGATTATGTCATTGAACCGAACTGCTGTGCGCGCGTGAAAGCAGTTCTCTCGAGCGAGCGAGCGTTCGCGTCATAACACACACGACGAGATGTTTATACATATTTCCATTTCATAAGCGTGTGGCGGCAGAGGCAGACAAATGCATCGTAAGCATATTCGTCGTCGTCGTCTTCGTCGACTCGAGTTCTTCAGAGTCTCTCTCTCTCTCGCTTCGATAGATTATATATGCATATGCACATATTCGAGTGTACACAAATAAATCAAGCAATAATATCAACAAGTCATGAGAGAGAAAGAAAGAGCTTCATGAGTTCGTTCAACCCTGTGTGTTGTGTGTCGTACGATGATAGCATCGCTGAATAAAAAAGAGAATGCAGAGAGAGAAAAAAAATCGCGAAAAAAAGAGGAGAAAAAAGCTGTGCGCCGCGCGCGGCTTAGCAATCGATAATTGATGACTGCTTATACTATTACCCCGCGCACACAATGTGTGTATGTATATATTATATACACATTGTGTTTTTTGTGTAATGTATCTAAGTGCTGTACTATAATGTGCCACACATATATAACGATTGTGTTTATGTATGCGGAAAGAAAAATAGAGATCGAGAGGGATAGAGATACATTTTTATTCCAGGTATTAACTGCGAAAATACATTAAGAGATTATAGAGATGCCTAAAATGAGAAAGTTTTTATTTCATTTTTAGGCAAGATTTTTATACACTTTCAGTGGCTTTGTTTAAAATTTCAAATTTTGGATTTTTACTGAGATATACAACAGTTTACGTGAGTTGTTGTTGTATACTTTGTGTCAATGGTTTTGGACGTTAAAGGTAAAAAAAAATCTCAAAAAAATGCAATCATAATATTTTGAATTCAAGACATACACAAGTCCTTATTCGGCACGGATGTTTTATCAAGATAAAAAATTTTCGTTAATTCACGCCAAAAGAGATAATACACCTCGTGTTGTTAAAACTGAACAAACATAAACAAAGCAAAAAGCTCCGTATAGCGAAAGGTGAATATTTTCAGGGGGGTGTGGGGGATTTATGTATTTATTATGATCCGCCCGAAACTTGACCGAATGAAAGTTTTCGAAGGCGCAAGAGCTTTCGTTAATACACTTATTAATATTGGCCAAACGATTGAAAAAAAAGCAAGAAAAAACGGGGGAGAACGAGTTAAGCGCGAGTAAGCGTGGTTATCGGAAACTGATGAGTATCAAAAACGATAGACCGCGAAACTGCACCCGGGCAAAGTAAGCTTAATTTGAATAATTACTAATCGCCGCCGCTGCCCGCGCTGATGCAAGGGAATGCGCCAATCGATTACTCAATTTTTTTTTTACATCTCTCTCTCATTCCCTCTTTTTCCACTCTCATCATATATTATGATAGACGCGCGTGAACGACGACGAGCGCAGAGCAGCGCGAGATTTTCGGTAATTCGATAAATTCGCGATCCAATTTACAAGGCCTGCTGCTGCTGCATCGAGAATTCAATTGTCGACGTTTCTTCCTCGCGCTTCAACGCAGCCCGGACCAATAAACATCGTGCCAGCCGCCCTCCGAAAATTTCAATCGATTATCCGTTAATGTAGTTGACCAACGCGATGAGGGGGTGGGTGTGTGTTGTTTAATCGAATTACAATTAGACCGTAAAGTTGCGCTTTGCGTCGTTATATTATGGCAGGCAGGCAGCGGCCGCCTGGCTCTGTTGTATGGCAGCAGCAGCATTAGTTATTCACACACTCGCACACACTATAATGCGCCACTTTATAATATACATCGTATATAGTAGTAGTAAATATGTGCGGCGCGGAAAATGGCAAACTTTCGATTGGGTTTCAAGGTGAAGCGCGTCATTGTTCGCGCGAGAGAGAGAGACTCTTTGAAATTTAATTCTCACTTGCTCTTCTCGCCGCGTGCACATACACAAACACACACACAACAGCCGCAGCATAATACAGAGTTGCGGAGTAAGTATTAAATAAATTCACCTTCTCAAGAGAGAGAGAAACGTTTTTCCGGATCGAAGAGCCTATAGGTGCAGAGAACCGGCGGAATAATATATCGCGTCGTTAATAAGTATCATAATTCATGCTGTATAGCCGCACGCGGCCGCGAGCGAGCGCGACTTGCCACACGGCAACCCATATGCAGCAGTGTTCGACGAGCTATATGATCATAATTACAAAGCAATTGATTAAACCGTCTATTGAGTGAGAGAGAGAGAGAAACGCGTTATGAGCGCGCGAAATTTTCGGCCCGTGAATTGCGCGCACAGTACCGCGAGGCACACGATATATATAATGCATTATATATCATCTGATGGGCTTGTAACTGTATATTTACCTTGACAGTCAATAAACGTATAATGCAAATACAGAGACGGAGATATCGACACACATACATACATACGCACCAGCACAACTCCATTCAACAGATACACACGTTTATAATACACGCATGCTTGAGCTGATAGTGGCAAGGCGCGAGCAAGAGAGACACAGTAATCGAGCACATTTTAGATATTACCAGCCGATATATCGTATACGTATAGTGTGACGCGCGCCAAAACGCTATATACCCACTTCTTCGTCTCGACCCGGCGCTTAGAGAGCTGCTCGAGGTATTATGAAATTTTACGAGGTTGTAAAAACAAATTGCAGACGTACGTACGTACGACTCGCACGCACTTGTGCGCTCATATACACCCGGCTGGCAGAAAAAAGAATTGAAGTAAAAAAAAAAAATTACGATGATTATCCGCTTGTATGATACGATCGAGAGATAGAGACAGACAGACAGACGGAGAGAAAATGAGATGTCTGCCGTAATGCCTATGTGTGCCGCGTTGTGTTTATCTCTGCGTTTCGCAAAAAAAAAAAAAAAAAAAAAAAAAANTTAAAAAAAAAAAAAAAAAAAAAAAAAAAAAAATATCGCACTTGTGGGTAAGACTATGTATACATGCGAGCTTCTCAGTAGTGCGTCGGAAATCGCGCCCCGAAAGAGTCGACTTTTCGACTCTCCGATGCGAGAGATCCAAATTATATATCGCGGCCCATGTCGAGTACTTTTTGCAGCTCCGAAGAGAAAAAAAATCAGGTGCGAGTATTATAACGTTATGTTATATTCCGGGCGTGCGCACACGCGTCTCGTTTTCTCTGCCTGCTGCTGCCGATGCAGCCCAGCGCGTCGAACGACAGATTAGAAAACGAGAAATAGAAAAAAGCTCGCTTGGGGAATTGTGCAATTACTTGTATATCTCTAGCACGCGTCACTGTGTATACACACACGCGCACAAATGTAAATACCATTATGTCATCTTTATAGCGAGCGATGCCGCGAGCGCGAGAAAGTTTAGTCACACCGTGAAAGATGCTCTCTACTCCCGAGAAATTCGAAGAGATTAGAAGCTCGACACACGCCTAGCACACATACCTCGAGTTTCTGATATCAATAAAAAAAAAAAAAAAAAAAAAAAAAAAAAAAAGCCGCGAAACAACAACAACGCATGTGTGTCTCGTCGTCGTCGTCGTTGTACATTTAATGGCACTTGGTAATAGTTCTAACTGGCGTTAAATTGCCGATAAGTTATTCAAGCATGCGCTATGAGGACGACTATAATATGCATGCACATTGCACTCGACGCGCACTCACACGCGCATACCTGCGTGGAGCACGTTTTAATATAAAGCCCCCGCGAATAATCCGCGCGCTTTATCCTCATTATCGAGTAATCGTAATTTCGGCGTCGTCGTGCAGCCCGCAAAATCGGAGGGAGTCAGTGAGAGTGAGGTGGTTTTCTGTCGCGCTCGCGCACACGTTATCATTCACACACATACACACTCTCGATAATATAGGGAGGAGAAGGAGGAGGTGGTGGTCGTATAAAGGAAAACTTCTCGTTGTATCGCCGCATAGTAGTAGCAAGTGCACATCGCGTGTGCGGTGCAGGCTGTGCTATTGGTAGTCGCGCGCGCTCGCGCTTAGCTATATAACATACACAAACGTAAACAAACGCCCTTCGCGGCTCGCTCCATCATCGGCATGCAGCTATCGGGCATAAATATAAACATGCGCGCGCCTCGCAGTACAATTACACACGTTTACACATTCGATTTTTTTATTTTTTTTTTTTTAATATTGTTGAAACTTTTGCTTACATTTTGTAATGATGCTGCATGTGATGAGCGTAATCGACGCTCTGTTGCTGTTGCTGCTGCTGCTGCTGTTGTTGTTGTTGTTGTTGCTGCTGTTGTTGTTGCTGCTGTTGCTGTTGCTGTTGCTGCATCTGCATTTGCATCTGCATCTGATGATGATGTGTCTGCGGGGTGGGATCCATGTTCGAGGCCCCTAGCAGATTAGCACTCTCACGAAACAACGTTGCCACTTGCATTTTAGCTTTTTTTTTATTTTAAGTTTAGCTCGTTTATATTTATTTATTTAATTTTTTAAGATAATTGATTTTATCGATGCTCCTGAGAGTCATCCACACGTTTTTTTTTGCTTTCTCTCTTTATTCATTCAAAAACCATCAAATTCACTTTTCGACAAGGAACGAACCAAAACTTTTGAACAATGTATAATAAAAAAAAAGAAAAAAAAGAAACAGAACAACGAACCACTGATCAAAATGTCGTAGTTATGTAATTTTTTCTCTCTTTCTTGCAAAGAGTCACTACTGCTGCTACTGCTGCCGTTGTTGCTGCTGCCGCAACTACAAAACACTTGCACACTAAACAACACCGACGTGCAATAATTCGTATGTAATTTTTGCCATCGTCGTTATCGTGTCGCGCTGCACTGCGTCTCGAGGTTAAATATATACTCTCGGACCCTCTCTCTCTCTCTCTTACACACAACACACTTCTCTTTGCACACTGCTGCTTATCAACCGAGAAAATCAACCGGGCAGCGGATGTGTCATCGTGGCCATCGTCGTCGACGTCTTCTCTACTACTGAGCACAGTGCTCTGTGCTGCTGTGCATGCAGCCAATTACACGTTGGCTTCCTTTTTTTTTATTCTCCTCTATTATTTATCATTTATAATATTGACAAAATGAGGCGGCTGCGTCGTGATGTCGACACTCGCGCACTTAACAACTCCACTTTTATTTATTTTATTATTTTTTATAACACACAATCACATTAAACCACGCTGCTGCTGCTGCTGCTGCTGTATATTCTCGCTACATATAGCAGCATGCCTGTGTAGCGCGAGATCGATCCCGTGTTCGTCGACGTCGAGCACACAGCTCGTCGCACACGGCACACAGTTTTCACATCAACGATATAATAATAATCGACACACGTTTTTTCATCTCACAAGCACACACCCGCACGTACAACCGGTGTTGCTGCTGGTTACTGCTGCATCGTCGTCGAGGCACAGAAAAAAATTCTCGTACTCTCGTACTCTCTCGCTCTGCGTATATATTTTCAAATTAGCGCTGATGTAGACGCGCGTATTAATTTTTCAAGCGGAGCCCCGGGTCGTCGTACTATAACGCCGCTGCCGCTGTGTTGTTGGCCGTTGTTGGTGTTGACCGCGCGCCGTCGTAGTCGTTGTCGTCGTCGTCGTCGTCGTCGTCACCGTAGAGCCGCCGTAGCCGCCGCCGTCGCTGCTGAGATGTCCAGGCGCGCCGGCGATCCGCCCACTGCTGCTGCTGCTGCTGCCGCCGCCACTGCTTCGAGCTTGTCTCATCGACCCGTCGTGGTGTGGCACACGCACACCGAGGCACACGCACGCGGCCGCGCACACCAACACCACCACCACCACCACCGCAACAGCCACTACCACTACCACCGCCAGACACGCTGGTATATAGTACTAGTACGCGGTGCTGCTGTGCCAGGCGAGGAGGCGCGCACACATGCACACACGAACGGAGCACGAAGTATATAGTGCTGCTGCTGCTGCTGCTGAGACTGGCAGAGAGCGAGCGCAGGCAAGCACACCGACCAACACAGACTGAAAACGGAGTCGCGCGCGCGGGCGCGCTATGTAGCAGAGCACACACGCGCGCACACCAGTGCGAATCTGCTTTGGCTAAGTATACCTATATCGCGCGCGAAGCAGAGAGAGAGAGAGAGATACACACATACACTGACACAGAACCGCGTTTACTTACACACGCTCATTCGCATGGCAGAAACTCACGCACGAGCACCGACGACACGCACACACATAAACAGAGAAACTCTTATGTATTGTATTCTCACTGCTATGGATGTGTGCCATGTACACAGAGCCACGGTAGTAGTACAACCCGTGTCTCTTCTATCCTGTATTTTATTTATAAATATTATTATTTTTAAACGACGATATTTTCAATCGCACCTTTACACGACAACGACACTATGCGATTTTCCTCCCTTTTCGGAGCGCATATGCAAGCGGCATCTTTTACTATGCACTCTTTAACCGAGAGAGAACGATGATATGCCTCCTTTGCACTTGTCTCTTTTTAATAATGTATAATATAAAAGCGGCACAAGGACTTTTGTGGAAAAGTTATTATAAACCTGGCAGTAGCAGCAGGTGTCAGTCGCAAGCAGGATGAAAAGCGCGAGATGATCGAAGCCAGTAGAGCTTTTCTCTCGTTCGTTCGTTCGATGAGCCCTGTATTATAGAAGCAGCGATTGACAACAACAGCACGACGATCGTTGCGACGATGCACTCTCACTTTGTTCCTTTTGTTATTATTTTCTATTCTTCGTCATCTATAGCCAACGTTCGATCTGCGGCAGAAACACTACGGGCCGCGTGCTGCATCTCTCTGCTGCCTGTTATGACTTTTCGATTCTCGCATGCGCGCGCGCGCGCAATAACGAGCGAGCGAGAGATGATCGGTCGGTTGCGGCTGCGAGCGGAGTGGAGGATTCGAAATTTCAAATTTTTGCGACGTTCGCGCTCGCGAGCAACGACCGTTTGCGTTTGAATTATTGAAATAGAGCCGCGCGCGAACGCGTCGAATCACTGCGTGCGTTATTCGAGCATTTTGAGCTTTTGGATGTGGACGATGATGAAGCTTGAATTAGAAATTGACTGATATTTCAGAGCCATTGAGATAGATGGAGCATTTTTATGTCTCGAAGCTTCGTACAGGGTTTTTCGTAAAATTCAAGAGTCGCGATTCGCCAACGCACTCACGCACTCGCACTTCCACACTAGGTGCAAGATAGCTGTGCCGGGCTAGTGGCAACGAGAGATAGATATTGCATATTATATTATGCAGGTAGGTGTGGAGCGACTACTACGATACAGCTGGGCCATGTGTGCGACGAGACGCGTGTTAGATGTATATTTCGCTGCTGATAATAAAAGCTCGAGAGAGCGTGGAGAGGTGCAGCCCGAGCCAACCGCGATATAATACGCACCGCGCACAGCTATAAATATATTATACATCGGTGTGCGTGCGCTGCACACTCTCACTCTTGCGATATACATAAGCACAGACCAGAGTTTTAGAGATACCGAGCTCGCATTGAGTTTGCACGCACTCACCGACACACACACAGACACACACATACATAAACTCACGCGGCTCTCTACAGTCAGTGTGATCTTTCGCAGTATAGTGCAGCCGAGTTGCAGCAACAGCGCAAAAGTTGCGTATATAGTATGCATGTGCTGCTGCGCTTTATGTGTGTGCTGTTTCGTTGGCGCTGCCGTCCTGCCGATGCTGGCCGCGCCGCATTTATGTTAGTGTATTCTTATATGTGCATATATGTATAGGTGTAGATGCGCGTTGGTTGCTGCGCCGCCGCCGCCGTCGCGCGAACCCGTCTCTCTTCTCTCCCCCTCACGTGTGCTCGCTGCGCTTATACACACACATACACGTGCATTTATACCTACACACATGTTAGAGTAGTTGAGAGCTGCTGCCTGCGCTGAATTACCCGAGTGAGCACCGGTCGTACATACAGCGATATATAGGTCTTGTGTGTGTGTGTGTGTGTGTGTGTGTGTGTGTGTGTGTGTGTGTGTGTGTGTGTGTGTGTGTGTGTGTGTGCGTTGAAGTCGTCGTCGTCGTAGTCACAGCAGTCGGAGTAGTCGTGCTATGCTGAAGCGCGCATAAAAGAGAGCGAGAGAGAAAACTGCCACAACTCCTCCTCCCCTCCCACCCCCCACACCCCACCTCCTCTCTCTCTCTCTCTCTCTGCCTCTGCCTCGTTATACGGACGAGCTATCTCGCAGTGTACAGCACAGCACTGCACGAGTCGAGTGTTACTCCCCTCTCGACTCTCCGCGCGCGCACCTACACCAACCTCGATAGCAGCACATCTACAGTCCACACATATACGAACACACGTATTCTCTATCTCTCTCTTGGCTCACGAGTCCTTATCCGTGCCTGCCTGCCTGTGTGTGCTGCACTGTGTGTATGTGCGGTGTGTGCTGCGCAGCTTTTTTGCGCGCAGCCACCAACACAAGTATATATGCAGCAGCAGGTCTCCTTCTCTCTCTCTCTCTCTCTTCTGTTTCGCTCGCGCAGAGCAGCAGAGAGCTCGACTCGCCTACGCGTTCTTATCTCTCTTTCTCTCTCTCTCTCTCTCTCTGTCTCTCGTCGTTCCTCTCATGCATGCATGCGTGTGTGTGCATGGACTATACACATGCACGAGTGCAGATACATGTATAGTTGCGTGCGTGACTCTCGCATATACACGTATACAGATATATACGTACCCACGACTCGTTTTATTTTCTTCGACTTTTGCACACTCGGATTGGCACACACACACATACTCATATATACATATACAGAAAACAGATGTGTACATGCAAGCACGCAGCACGCCCATGCACGCCAAGCCTTCCCCCTTCTCTCTCTCTTTCTGCCTTCTTAAACTTTTCGCTCTCTCTCTCTTTCTCTCTCTCTCTTGTCTCGGTTTCTCCCTCGTCCGTCGTGCGCTTGATAGCGATATACATACACGTACATATAATGCACACATACAAACGCATCTATGCTACATGCAAACATGGGCAGCACGCAGCTCCGCGCCGCGCGCAGTTCATAATATAGCCGAGCCGCGATGTGCACCGCACTCTTTTTCTTTTTCTTGCTTCTTTTTTTCTTTCGCTCGTTGTGCAGTATACAGCTCTCTTGCTTGCTGCTCCTCGACGTCGCTTTATCTGCCTCCCACGCGCCCAGACATGCATGCAACGCACACACATACGAACACGTTATATAGTCAGTCGGTCGGTCGGTCTGCGCTTCTGCGATATACCTTCGTTCTATATATTATAATGCTGTACGCACACATATACACTTGCATATTGTATACGTGCGTCGCCGTCGTCGTTGTGCTCCCTATAGACTGCAAGACGAACGCGAGCAAGCGAGCAGAGGAGAGAGAAAGAAAGAACGATAGGAGCAAGAGGGGAAAATCCTCTCCTGTACATATATACGATATATATACATATCGTATCGCATGTACACAGTCACCCTTGCACACCCACATATAATATAGCTTTGCACACGCATACTACATAGGACGAGCTAAAGTCGGAGTCGAGAGCAACGTGCGCGACTGTCGCCCTTTGTTTATCTCTCTCGCTCTGTATGCCGCGAACGAACGTACGAGCGTGCACATATTATATCGTGCACCGTGTTCCGCTGTTCTGCTGCGAGCCTGTCAACTCTCGCAGTCTACGCAGCCGAGTGCACATGTGTGCATCTGTCTGTATGCGTATGTGTGTGAGAGGGCACAATGCCCTTCGGCCCGCAGCAGTTGTGCTCGTAGCACTGGGTAATGCCGCTGCTGATGCCGATGCCGATGTTATTTGCCTCGGTACATGTGCCAAAGCTGGTCAATGGTCTTGAACATGTACTGTTTACCTCGAGTTATAAGTTTCTTCTTTTATCTCTTTTTTGAAGTGAAACTTTCTTAAACCCATTGGGTGTAAGGAATGAATAAACTTATCGATGGCACACGCCACTTGCGACGTCGCAGCAGAGTAAACAAAAGACAATCGCATCGACGGCAGAGAGTGATTTTTTCGGCGACAACAAATATCTCGAATTGTAATCGATTGTGTGTGTTTCACGAGCGAGTATTCGGGAAAATGGTCTGGTTTGATCTCGATACCAATGAAAGTATTCACGACAGCGACGACTCCGATTTCGAGGAATGCGGCCAAGAAAATTTGGCGAAATTGAAGAGCTTACGAGAAAACGTCAAATTAGAGGTTAGGGAAGAGCGACTCGAGCTTCTCCGGCAGCTTCACTCTTTGATCGTTCGATGGAAGGGCCCGTTTCCCGATTTTCGAGACATCTTTCGGCCCGAAGAGATGGATCTACTTCTCTCGGAAGACGTGGAGTACAACAGTGGTCGACAAAAACTCATCAGGTTCGTGGCTCGCTGCGGCTACAAGGACGAGCCCGAACTGGACGAAAACGGCGAGCCATTGCTGAATCGTCACACGGCGCTGCATCAATACAACAGATGCCCTTGGTTCGACGAGACGATGCCTGAACTTTTTCAAATATACGACAGATTCGACGCGAACTACGTCGACGAAATCGGAGTCACTCATCTGCACGTGGCCAGCAAGCTCGGCTGCGACGACGTCGTCGAGAAATTTCTCGAGCTCGGACAGAATCCCAACTGCGTTGAGCACAGAGAAGGTGAGTCGCCGCTACACCTGGCTCTGAGCCGCGACCATCGAAAGGTGGCGGAATCGCTGCTGAGGAACGGCGCCAGTCCGAGTTTGGCCAATCGGTGGGGACAGACCGCTCTGCACGTCGTTTGCGAGAGACAAGCCGACGATAACTTGACGGAGGTATTCTTTGAAATCGTCGACGACACGCAGCAGACCGTGGAGGTCGACGCCGCTGCACAGTGACTGCTGGAAACACGAGGACCACGACTTGGTCTGGGCGAAGACGTTGTTCGAGATCTGCGACGAGAAACAACGACCGTTGCGAGTCGACGCCCAGACGTACAAATCGGGCTGTACACCTCTGCTCTTGGCTCTGAGCCGCGAGAACAAGAGGATGGCCGAAACGCTGCTGAGGCGAGGCGCGGATCCGAACTTGGCCAGCTACGAGGGACTCACGCCTCTGCATGTTATTTGCAACAAAGAACACAGAGGCGGTATCTTGGCTAAGATGTTCTTCCGGATCTGCGACGAGATCGAGCGGAATGTGGAGGTCGACGCGAAGGACGTATTGGACCGCACGCCGCTGGATTTGGCTGTGAAAAATCTCTGCCCCGATACGGTCGATATACTTTTGAATCGCGGCGTTGATCTGTCCAGCTTTGTTTTTATCTTTTCGAAATACTTTGACGCAGCAAATAAACTGGAGTATTATGGTAAGAAATCTAAATTGGATATAGCGTCGCGAGCTCTGGCCATCGTTGAACTTCTCGAGAATAAAGGATACACGTTGGATCGAAGGGACGTCGTGATAACGATGAAATTTTTCGATCGTCACAATCTGTTCCAGAAGTCGGCGGATCTCGACGAACGCTGGTACGACGACGAGAAGTTTGCAAAAGAAGCGAAGAAATTAACATTGGAAGATAATAATCAGAGCTTGTCACTCTACGAGTTGATGCGGTTACGACCTGGAGAGGTGGCGAAACACCTCGCGTACGCGGACTACTCCGAGTTCGCGAGCAAGTCGTGTAAACTACCCGAAAAGATTCATGAGGCTTGTCTCGAGCAGCTGTTTGAGAAACTATCGAGACGATTTTTCCGACGTTGGGCACTAGGGCCTTTCTTGGAAGTGACGAGCTATCGGCTGCCGATTCTCTGTTGCGAAGCGATATTGGAGAATCTCATGAATCGAGACTTGTATCGCGTTTGTTTGGCCGTTACGAGACAGAGTCGTAAGGACAGTGAGAAAAATGTAATAAAATGTAATAACCAAAGACCCGTGAGGACTAAAAAAGTTCCAAAAAAGCTACAAGATTACGTATTGTAAATATCATGAAGGTTCTTTCTATTTATGTTATAAAATTATCAAATACTCGTAATGGCAATATTTTTCATGTCTGGTGTTATCAATTTTTATGTCGTTCAATTAAATGAATTAAAAACAAAAATCGAATCGATTAATTTGCTTTGATCTTGATATTTTATTTGAAAAAAAATTATAAACAAGTTCTACATTTTGCTGCTGTTCTTATGTTATATAGGAATGTCAGCTGTATGATTCTACCCATTCTGACGTCGCAGCGTAAACAAAGGAAAATCGAACCGACGACAGAGAGTGATTTTTGTATGACAAAAATATTGTAAAATTAAAGCAACTCTGTATCAGATATTGAGTGCTCTGAAAAATGTTCTGGATGGATCTCGACTCCGATGAAAGCTACTACGGTGACAGCGACGACTCCGATTTCGAGGAATGCGGCCTAGAAAATTTAGCGAAATTGAAGAGCTTACGAGAAAACGTCAAATTCGAGGTTACGGGTGAGCGACTCGAACTTCTCCGTCAAATTCACTCTTTGATCGGCGACTGGAAGGGTCCACTTCCGGATTTCCGAGACATCTTTCAACCCGAACAGATCGATATACTTCTCTCGGATGTTTTTCAAGTCGGTAATGGACAGAAATTCATCAGATTCGTGGCTCGCAGCGGCTACAAGGACAGCCAAGTCCGCGAACCATCGTCGTCGCGTCGTACTACGGCGGTGCATCGTTTTTCCAGACTCACTTGGGTCAATGAGATGATGCCTCAACTTTTCGAAATATACGACAGACTCGACGCGAACTACGTCGACGAGGACGGATTGTCGCATCTTCACGTGGCCAGCATGTTCGGCTGCGACCAAGTCGTCGAGAGGTTCCTCGAGCACGGGCAGAATCCCAACTGCGTCGAGCGGGAAAAAGGCGAGACGCCGCTGCACTTGGCTCTACGTTTCGACTGTCACGATGTGGCGGAATCGCTACTGCGGCATGGGGCCGATATCAATTTGGCCAATAACGACGGAATGACTCCTCTGCACGTCAATTGTACACGAAGCGTCGATTACGGGTTGACCAAGATATTGTTCGAAATCATGGACGAAATGCAGCGGTCGGCGGAGGTCGACGCCCGAGACAAGGAGGGCAACACACCGCTGTACTTCTCGTTGCTATTCATGAACTACGGCTACAGGGAGGTCGTCGAAGTGCTGCTGAGCCGAGGCGCCGATCCGAGTCTGGCCAACGTCGATGGAGTGACACCTCTGCACATGATTTGCTCGCGTAAAGGAGACGCTTACTTGGCCAAGATGATGTTCGAGGTCGGAGACGACAGACGTCAGCCGTTGCGGGTTGACGCGCCAACGCACAAATTGGGCTGGACACCTCTGCACTGGGCCCTGAAGGAAGATTACAAGGAAGTAGCCGAATTGTTGCTGAGGCGAGGAGCAGATCCAAACTTGGCTAACAACGAAGGAGTCAGGCCTCTTCACATGATTTGCGATGACCCGGTAAAGGAACACGATGGGAGCTTAGCGGAGATGTTATTCAAGGTCTGCGACGAATCGAAGCGGCTGGTGGAAGTCGATGCTCGGGACAACTCCGGTAGAACACCGCTGGAACTGGCTGTGAAAAATCTCAGGCCCAAGGCGGTCGACACACTTTTGAAACGCGGTGCTGACTTGGCTAGCTTCGTTTTCCTCCTTTCGAAATACTTTGAAGAGCCACATGAATTGGAGTATCGTGGTAAGAAATTTAAATTGGATCTAGCGTCGCGAGCTCTGACCATCTGTGAACATTTGGAGAAAGGAGGATACGATCCGAGAAACGAAACCATGATCGTGATGAAATTTTTCGATCGTCGCGATCTGTTCCAGAAGTCGGCGGATCTTGACGAATTTTGGTACGAGGACGATGAGTTCGCGAAAGAAGCGAAAGGAATAATGTTGAAAGATACAAATCGGAGCCTGTCGCTCTACGACTCGGTGCGGTTACGACCCAAGGAGGCCGCAAAACTATTCACGGACGAGGACTGCTTAGATTTTTTGGGCAAATTGGACCATCTCTCTATAAGGTATCAAGAGACTTGTAGCGGGGATCTGAGTGAAAAACTGTTGGGAAGATTTTTCCGTCGTTGGGCACTAGGGCCTTTCTTGGAAGTGACTAGTTATCGGCTGCCGATTCTCTGTTGCGAAACGATATTGGAGAATCTCATGAATCAAGATTTATATCGCATTTGTTTGACGACTACGAGCCAAAGTGACAATGAGAGTGAAAAAAATGCAACAACAAATGTAATTAAACGTTATAACCCAAGACCCGCTAGGACTAAAAAAGTTCCGAAGAAACTACAAGATTATGTACGGTGAACATCATGAAGATTCTTTTTTTATTCGTGTTGATAACGATTTCATATTTGAAATTATTGAAAAGATCGAAAAAAGCATACGATTTGTTTTTTATGCTTGCTCGGCGTCAAAAAATCGTTTTTTTTATGTGTTTTAAATAAATAAACAACTTGTTTACAATTGTAAACATCATGAGGGTTATTTCTATTTATGTTATATAATTACCAAAAACTCGTAATGGCAATATGTTTAATGTCTGGTGTAATCAATTTTTATGTCGTTCAATTAAATGAATTAAAAAAAATTAAATTCATTAATTTCCTTCGATCTTGATTTTTTATTTGAAAAAAATTATAAACAAGTTCCACATTTTGCAGATATTTATATATTATAGGAATTGCAGCTGTATCGGTAATCAACAAAAGAACATCGTATCAACGACTGAAATTAATTTTTGTGCCAAAAAATATAACCGATATAAAATCTAACCTATTGCGTGTTGCATCTGAGTGCTCTGAAAAATAGACGTGCGCGACGTCGAATCCGACGAAAGTCACCGATGCCCGACTCTGATCCCGATAACATGGATCACCTTGGTCAAGAAAATTTGAAAAAATTGAAAAGATTACGAGGAAGGGCCAAATTGGAGGTTCACAAGGAGCGATATAAATTTCTCAAGAAACTTTATCCTTCTATCGAGAATTGGGAGGGCCCAATTCCAAATCTTCGAGATGTTTTTCGCCCCGAAGAAATCGATCGGCTTCTCGTGGAAGACCTAAATTGTTTCAGTGGAAAGAAGTTCATCAGGTTCGTGGCTCGCAGCGACTACAAGGACGAGCTCCAAGTCGATAAACACGGCAAGCCATTGCTGAATCGCACCACGGCACTGCACGAATTGGCTAGAGGCAGGTACTCCGTCGTGATCCTCGATCTATTCGTAATTTACGACAGGTTCGACGTGAACTACGTCGACCAATATGGGTATACTCATTTTCACGCTGCCTGCGCGTCCGGCTGTTTGAACATCGTCGAGAAATTCCTCGAACACGGGCAAGATCCCGATTGCATCGTGGCACGAACGGGTGACTCGCCGCTGCATTTGGTTCTGTCCAATGGCCATCAGAAGGTGGCCGAGTTGTTGTTGAGAAGCGGGGCCAATCCTAATTCGGTCAACAAGAAAGGATTGACTCCTCTACACGTCATTTGCCAGAGATCTTGCGGTGATAAATCGGTGGAATGGTACTTCGAAATCAACGACGAAAAAAATCAAACGTTGAGGATCGACGCCCAAGATAAAGATGGTTACACACCGTTGCACTATACATTGAAATACATGGGCGACGGCTATCAGCAGGTGACCGAATTGCTACTTCGAAGAGGGGCCAATCCGAATCTGGCCGATGACGACGGATTGACAACTCTACACGTGATCAGCTGGAAGGGCTACAGCGACTTGGCTTGGACTTTATTCGAGATCTGCGACGACAGAAATCAGCAGGTGCAGATCGACGCCGTAGATAATTTAGGTCGGTCGCCGCTGCACTTCGCCCTGAGTTGGGGCTGGCCAAAATCGGCCGAGGTGCTTCTGAGACGAGGTGCTGATCCAAACTTAGCTAGCGCCAAAGGATTCACGCCTCTCCACTTTATTTGCCAAGACATGCTTTTCAAAGAAGTCAATGATTTGGCGAGGATGTTCTTTATAGTCAACGAGGAGATCGAGCAAAAGGTGCAAGTCGACGCGAAGGACACGTTGGGCCGTACGCCGCTGGATTTGGCTGTGCAAAATCTCTGGCCCGATGTCGTCGATACTTTCTTGGATCACGGAGCTGATTTAGGCAACTTTGTCTTTCCCAACGAGAACTGTTTTGTGGAGAATTACAATCCCGAAAAAAATTCTTGGAGCGTAAAATTGCGACTGGCATCTCGCGTTCTGGGCGTCGTCGAACGCCTGGAGCGAAAAGGATACGAATTGAACCAAGGCGACGCCCTAAAGATCATGAAATTTTTTGCCAAGTACAAAATGTTCAAAAAATCGGCGGAAGTCGACGAACGTTGGTACGACGACGAGGTGCTCGAAATGAAGAAGATCACGCTGATTCCAAGCTTGTCTTTGTCGTTGTACGATTTGATCGACTTACCATCCGAAGAGGTGGCGAGACTCGTCACTTGCACGTACTACTCCGAGTTTCCGAGTAATTTTTGGAATCTTCCGGAAAAGTATCACGAGGTTTTTCTTGGACAGCTTTGTGAGAAACTATCGAGGACGTTTTTCCGTGGCTGGGCCTTGGTATTTTTCTTGGAGATGACGCGTTACCGGTTACCGATTCTTTGCTGCGAAATGATAATCGAGCTGCTGAAAAATGAAGATGTGTCGAATTTGTGTTTGGCAATTGCAGAAAAAAGTAATAATGACGGTGAAACAAACGGAATTAAACGTAATAATCCAAGACCTGCTAGGCTTAAAAAAGTTCCGAAGAAACTGCAAGATTATGTATGTTGAACATTAAGAAGGTTCTTTTTTATTAGTGTTGTAAAAACAAAACCTCGTCACAGAAATATTTTTCATGTCTAGTGTTATCAATTTTCATGTCGTTCTATAGAATAAATTTGAAAAAAATTGAATTGATTAATTTGCTTTGATCTTGATTTTTTATTAAAAAAAAATTATAAATAAGTTCCAAGTATTGCCGCTGTTCTTTAATGCGGTATTGCAGCTGCATCAATCAGTACGAGTTGCGACGCTGCGGCGTAAACAAAGAAAAATCGCGTCAACGACAGACAGTGACGTTTGTGCAAAAAAAGCGACTCTGTGTGTACATGTGAGTGCTCAGAAAAATAAACGTGTACGATGCCAAAAGATACCACGCCTGACTCTGATTCCAAAGATATGAATTATCTCGGTCGAGTTTTGAAAAAATTGAAAAGGTTACGAGGAAGAGCCAAATTGGAGGTTAGCAAAGAGCGATGTAAATTTCTCAAGAAACTTTATCCTCTCATCGCTGATTTGATAGAGGGCCCATTTCCTGATCTCCGAGACGTCTTTCGGCCCGAAGAAATCGATTGGCTTCTCTCGGAAGACGTTATTGGCTACAATGGAAAAAAATTCATTTCGTTCGTAGCTCGCAGCGGCTACAAAGACGAGCCTGAAGCGGACGAAGACGGCCGGCCAGTGAGGTGGCGAGACACGACATGCGCGCGTACTTCAACGAGTTTTTGAGTAATCTATCGAGACTCTCGATAAAGTATCACGAGGTTTTTCTCGGCCAACTGTGCGAGAAACTGATCAGGAACTTTTTCCGAGGCTGGGCCTTGGTATTTTTGTTGCAGACGACGCATTACCGGTTGCCGATTCTTTGCTGCGAAATGATAATCGAGCTGCTGAAAAATGAAGATTTGGCGCGTCTTTGTTTGGCAGCTACAAACCAAAGTGTTGGCGGCAGTGAAAAAAATGCAATTAAACTTCATAACCCAAGACCCGCTAGGATTAAAAAAGTTCCAAAAAAGCTACACGATTGCGTATTGTGAAACTCGTGACGTTTCTTGTTCATTCGTGTTACCAAATGAATATGAAAGGAGCAGAGATAATGATTCATTGCTCATTTGTTCGGCGGCAACAGACAAAGCTCGTGCAATGTCGATAAGCATATATTTGAAGTAATTTTTTGTTTGCCTGACGTTATTCAATATTGCATAATTTTTATAAAATTCAAATAAACGAATTAATTCGCTTGGTTTAAAATTTTTTTGCGTCTTCAATTTTATTTACAAAAAATCATTACAAAAAATTGTACATCATGCTCATGTTCTTTTTGTTCATCTGTAGTTGCTCTCTTACTCTCACTCAAACATTGTGTCGGTATGATACAAAAGCGATATCAGCACGGCGAGTCAATTTTTGTAGCTCTCTCTCTCTCTCTACGTTGCGTAAAAGTTTCTCGATGCCGCACATACATCTATATCGTATTATATATACAGTATATTCACGCAAGCACGAGCGGTTATATTAGGCGCATAGAGATTTTACGTGCGTACGTACATTATATTACAGCTATGTAACGCGGTTATCACTGCGTAAGACGGTTAGATAACTCGTTGAACTATATAGGAGAGAGAGATATTACATAGTAAGTATACAACGGGAGAGAGAAAGAGAAAAAAGTATGTCAAACTCAAGACTGCTGGACTTGTACGAACTGTCAGCTGATGTTTAAATGGGCGACTAAATTATATGTGGAAGGCAACGGATACACGCGATAAGCCCACCCGATACAAAGGCACAACAATACTCATAAATGTACATGAAACGTATACGAGAGAGACGATCGGCTCACGCTTCGTTTGAAAGTTCAAGAACGCGAGAGGCTGTTTTAGACGCTCTATATATAATATAGGCTAAACTTACCGCGCAATATATTATATAGCTGATAAAAATTGTACATCACGAGATTCGGGGGGTTTACGCAGATCTCGCGCGAGTATGTACGCAATTAAGCGATCTCGAAGCTTTGGTAAACTTCTCGAAGCTCCAGTGGTCATTATATTAGACTGCTCGATTTCCGTATGTCCGAGTATGATCATTGCTACTTCGGCGTGACCCAGGGTCGCTTTTCTGTGCTTACTTTGAAACATAAAACAATTGCAAGTTCCACGGGTCTTGGCGTGATATACCTTGACCGACGTAAAATCAAAACGATGTGCGACTATATCGCTGCGCAAATATACTATTTATTGTAAATTACAACCCGCTTAAAACTTGGACGCATTATCGCGCCCGATTTTATCCGAACTCCCCCGCACCTTTAGCATAATATGTATGCGGGCACAAACAGCACTATGTGTGTGTGTGTTTGTATGTTTGTGAATTCGGGGCTCGCGGGAGGTAACGCGCGACACGTCGCCGCAGCTCGCTTGGGAAATACACGACACGATGATGTCGGAGAGCCAACTCCTCGATTATATATATATATATATATATATGTGGCCGCGAGTCTATCGGTCTGTATACGTATACGATAACGCGCGCGAGATAGTTCCACCGTATATACGTGTGTACGAGCTCTTGGCAACTCGATTCCATCGCACGCACTTCGTCTGCGTGTGTAGATACAATTGGTGCCGTAATAGCTGCAAAGGTATAAAAGTATAACGCTAATTAATGGAGAAAAAAGGAGTACGACTGCGTTGCCAAGAACCCCAGTGGTTTTTCAATCAACTTTTATAATGCGTTCGAGGACGTGTACGACGTCGATGAGTATAACAGTGAGCCACGCACCATGTGCGCGACAGCAACCAGCCACTCGAATTAGTTTCAAGTTTTGTTAACTATATACGTCATGAGAAACATTTGCGATAAATCGGAATACAGGGAGGGGGGAGGATGATACTTTTCGAAAGCTCGCGAGCGATCCGCTCCCACAGTCGTCACCAAACGTCCGTGCGTACGAGTGGCAATTCTTTTATCGTTTCATGTCAGATGAATCCACTCGTATTATATATGCATCGTCGTCCGGTAGCTGTGCGACGCATCTCGCGCAGTATACATGTGGACACTTTCAAGCACTCCACCGTACCACATTCTCGTTACTCGTTGCTTTTTTATCAACATCGTGCGAAATTTCGAAACGCACTCTAACGAGTCGGGATGTCCACATTCAGCCTACGGTCATCGGAATTGGAATTCCTTGAAAAGTGGGTGTTCTACGTGGTACCTATTAAAAGTACATAAGTTAACTGCGAGACTGTGTCACCACCCGAGTTGATGACTTTTTTCAAAGAGACTTTCGATTCGTGGACGAGTTGACAAATGAAAGCAAAACTGCGTTTCGACTTTTTTTTTTAGTCAGGCATATCATCGCTCATAACATATTGAGATTCTTGCATTTTGAGCTTTCAGCACATTCCCCGCAAGCTCTCATCCTCGAATCTCCAGAAACGACGTTTGTCTTCTTTCCTGCGTACTTTTTTTGCGAGGAGTATACGGTACTCGACTTACACACAAAACACACACGCAACGCGCGATGCTTGATTTATACATCGCGCGCCATATAATAATAATCCATTTGCTTCCGTTATGTAGTGGGTACTTACGAGCTCTCGCGAATAAGGCAGTAAATATAATATATACCGCACTGCCGTGTGGTTCTGGAAAAGTGGTATACACAGCACACTTGTTAAAGTACAACAAATAATCGTTGGGTTCTATGTGCCGTATGTACGTCTAGGCACGCACCGCAGCAGCGCGCAAGGACGTCTCATACATACTTTATATACTGGTATACCATATACTACGTTTGCAATACAAATGTGTGTCAGCACACTGAGACACACACACACACACACACACACAAACACATGCGTTGTTGGCCGCGACTTCATCTCAACGCGACGCTCGCGAGTCTCGCTGCAGCGATCGTATATAGCATAGCTACTTTATTATTGCGTTCTTTTATTCCTTTTTACCCGCGTACTGCGTAATGTACGAAAGCGTGTGCATGTGTGCGCGCACTTTATGTCCTAGCGCATACACACACTGCATATTATATGTACAGCGCGTAAAGCTCTTTCCGAGGATTTTCGTTTAAATTCTCCTTCGCGCGCGTCGAGACACGCGTTTAATGTATAGCGAGCGAGAGAGATAACTATCTCCTAGCTCACTTAAATAAATTTACGCCGTACGCAATAAATATCCGCTGCATGCGGCGCTCGCGCGGGACGGGATTTCGCTTCGCGCGTTTAAAGCGAGCCAAAAGCTCCTCCTCTCTCTCTCTCTCTCTCTCTCTCTCTCTCTCTCTCTCTGACCGCGACGCTGCACGAGAGCTTTTTTATCCTCCCCGCGAGCTTGCGGTAGCTTACATATATACTATATATCCTCGACTCTCGAGCCAAGAGAGCAGCATGTGAGATGCTGCTGCTGCTGCTGCTCTCTTGGCCACCAAGCACACTGAGCCAAAGGACGCGCGAAGAAAAAGTTCCTTTTATTTTCCCTTGCCACCCGCGCGTGCTGAATATTTATCGCTCGCTCCCGCTCTCTCGCGATCTTGTTGCTCGATTACTTTTCGTGTGGCTTTTCCGCCTTCGTGACCTTCATTTTTTTTTCATTCTCCACTGCCACCACCAGTGCCACTGCTGCTGCTGCTGCTGCTGCCAAAAAAGTTTCAAAGCTCTCTTGCTCTCGGTGTGTTTATAGGGCGACGCAATGCGTTTCAGTAGCGGCACGAGGTTATCATGCCAAAAAGCTGTAGCAGCGAGTATCTTTTCGAGTGATATATAAAACGCGTAATCGCTCGGATCGACGAGTGCGGTTTTCATGATACACAGATGTCTATAAAATATATATAGAAAAAAAGATGAAGAAAAAGGAAGTAATAACACGAACGAGGGTGTACCAGCCGCCGACGAGCAAGCAAGCAAATAAAAAGAGAGACAAGTCGAGCTTGGGCGAGATACTTTTCGAAAGCGGTTACACGCGCGTAAAAAAACGTAACGCGTAACCCTCCTCCCTCGTCGTGCTCATGCAGCAGTAGCAGCAGCAGCACCACCACCACCAACTGTGAGAACTGAGTCAAAAGTTTTTTTAGTGCTGTTTTCATTAACCCAGAACTTCAAGATTTCCCCTCTTTTATGCTTTTTTATCTCTTCTTCATCTTTTCTCTCTCTTTCTCGCTCTCTCGCGCGTTCGTTCGCTCTCGTGCCCTAACGCGAAAAACTTTCTTCGAGTGAGTACAAAAAAAGTAAAAAAGAGTTACGTACACTTTCATTGTGAAAGAAAGTTTCTCTCTCTCTCTCTCTCTCTCCCCCTTTTTTCTACTCTTTTTTATATGCTTTCCGAACCCGGAATTTCGAACGGCGAATCTTTTTTTTGCTTCCTCGTCCCCCGAAGTAAACTCCATCGATTAGAGAATCGACGAAGCCGCCGCCGCCACCGCGCGAGAATCGATTTTCAGTTGACACAATGCGAGAAACGATCGTGAGTTTTTTCCCCCTTGTTCGCAGCTCATTCACCCCGTTCGCGAGGCGAGATGCATAACGTATACATTCTATACACATCGAAAAATACGCAAACGTTCAGCAAACGTTTGCGCAAAACGAAACGAAACAACAACGAGCTCGGAAAATTCCCATCGGTATATTTTGCATATGTGTTACGTTATTTATCGTATGCACAGCGTGCGGGGGCAGGGGCGGGAGGATAGGAACGCTGACATTGCGCGCCCGTCAAGTTGACTTCGTGGCTGAGGGCGACCCGGCAGGCCATATAATGCATTATGAATACACACATAGCATAACATACAATGCGAGCTTGCAGGAGCTTTTATTATTTTGTTGCAAAGGCTTCGCAACGGACGTAGGCACACACGAGAATAATCGATACATCGCCGGCCGGTTGTTTCTTTTCTTTCTTAGAGCTCGACCGCTGGCTCTAGGCCACAACGCGTATACTGACCGAAATACGCGCATTAGGATTTCGCAAATTCTTTAACGATCTTCCCGGGTCGACATTTATACACGCACCAGCAAAAAAAGACACATGCTTCGGTTCTCAAGAGTCCCCAGATGTCAAGCTCTCTCTCTCTCTCTCTCTCTCTCTCTCTCTCTCTCTCTCTCTCTCGTCGCGATTCACACGTTCGAACCTCCGCGCGCACGCTTTTTATTATTGCAGCGAAATTTATCTAGATGGGAGTGAAGCTCGAACTGCTGCTGCGCAACATCTGATTGCCGATGAAAAAGGATACACGAATTCGTACGAGCTCTAAAAAAATTACGAGCAAAAAAAAAAAAAGGAGAAGAGGAACGGGATGAAAGTTAACAAAGCTCGCAGCTCGTATAGCCGTACGTATGCGTAATGTGGCAGCCGTTCGAGCTTGCCATTTTTTATCTCAATTTACGAGGCCAAAATGAGTACTCGCGGCACGTGATATGTAATGCGCGATGTTTGACGAGCGTGGAAAATTTTACATGGCCACTACTACCGCGTCGCGTCGTACCAGCGGCCGCCGTCCTGGAAAATGTTGTAAAATATTAAAAAGCCGCCGGGCGGGCGAGCAGAAAAGAGCGCAGGGCTGCGAAAAATTAATACGCATATATAGTACACGTGTTTGACCGGTGAATCCGTAATTTCAATTACACGTGTGTCTTCAAGAATCGTATAGTAGACATCGTCATCGTCGAAAAAAAAGTATAGTAAAAAAGTACACGTGCACGCATGTGAATATGAACTTTGATAAAAAAAAAAGAAGAAGAAAAAGAGTCAACAGTCGTAATACATAACATTATATCCCTCGTTTTTCCGCTCGGCCTTTCTCTCTCTCTCTCTCTCTCTCTCTCTCTCTCTCTCTCTCTCTCTGTTTCCTTTTTAACCGGTCGTCGCCGAACTTGCGCGCGAATAAAAGATAGTTGTCTCTCTCTTTCTCTGTGTGTACATTACACATATAGCTAGACTCCAGTCAGTGTATGTGCGAGCGTGTATATAAAGTGTAATACTAGGTCTCTATCTCGAGCGCGCCAACTTTTTGAATGTTAAGGTCAACATTCCCTTTTATTGCCACCGCCGCCGACGTCGTCTATGCTGTGCTACTGTGTGCGAGTGTGCAGTTATATATCCCAGCCCATTGAATATAAACGGGTACAAACTTTGAAACTACGCCCGTTCGTTCGCTCTCTCTCTCTCTCTCTCTCTCTCTCTCTCTCTCGGTTCCTATATATTCTGCCGCCGCTACCCAGGCAGCAAAGAGTCATTCACTTCTCTCTCTACGGGGCGCCCGCGAAAGCTAAAGCAAAGGCGAAAATTCCATTCAATAAAATGAAATAAAAAAAAAGAAAGAGTGAGAGGGACCCAGAGAACTCGAGCTCTCGCGTTTACTATCCGTTTAATTTCTCTCTCTCTCTCTCTCTCAGCTCGTAGATATTTTAAAAGGAACAAACGGAATATTTCTTCACCCTTGAAAAAAAAGGAAAAAAAGAATAAGAGAAGCGAAGGCTCTCTCTCTCTCTTATCTGTTCTCTCGGGCAATTCTCTCCTTCTCTCGTTTCTACATAGCCTATCCTTTCGTCGAAACAAAAACGCGTTAAGGGCATGCAACGGCTATGCGATAGGTATTATAATGTGCTCGCAGGCAGGCAGGCAGGCAGGCACAGGCCGTTGTAAAAGAAGAGTAAAAAAAAAACCAAAGAGAGGAGGAGAATAAAAAAAAAGTAACGCCCGCGGGTCTCGTGCATCACGAATAGGACAAAAAAAGAAGAGATGGCTATACGAAAAAAAGGAGCAAAAAAAGAGGAACGTAGAAGAAGAGGAAAAGGCAGAAGAAGAGGAGAGGAGAAGGATCGGTTAGACAAGCTCTGAGGCAAAGGAACGAATCAGGGCGCAAAATAAAATAAAAACGTTCGAAGCAAAAAAAAAAAAAAAAAAAGAAGAGAAAGAAGAAGAAGAAGGAGAGGCGGAGAGGTCGAGCACATCCCGAGGATACCGAGCGAGAGAGAAGAAGAAGAAGCTCTGCCTGCTGCTGCTGCACGAGGAAGAGAGAGAAAGAAAGAAAAAGATCTGGTTTTTGCGCTTGTGAGCGAGAGAGAAGAATGCGCGCGTCGGGTGAAAGCTGTGCTGTAGTATAGTTTGACGCGAGGCTAAAGCCGACTTTTATGCAAGTATACGAGTATAGGGCTAGATAGTGTAAAAGCTGCTTCTCGCAGTGCTGGGATAGAAAAATGGGAAAGGATTGGGATTGGAGATTAAATAAGGGAATTAGCGAACGCGCACCCTCTAAATATGAACCCGTTACACACATATGTACCGAGGCAGCAGCGAAACCACAAGTATTCCCATTCACACACGCAGTCGACTGCATGCATATATTATTTTATATGCGCGACACTATATCGCGCGCGTGATTTTTATGCGTATTCGAATGTAATATGCAGAACGGCGATCGACCGCGCGACCTTGGCGGGCAAGGGTAACGCAAGAGAAAAAAGATTTTTTGCCCCGTGCGCTTGTACCCTTTAAAAGTCCTCGACCGCGCGGGGCTCGCGCGAGCTTCAAGTTCAAAACATCAAGCGTATTACATGCGATATCGAGCTCGAGAATCAATTCTTTCTTTCAACCGCTGTGTGTGCTCCGCCGTACACGACATTCAAGGAATTTCTCGAGCGAGCCAGCTGCGTGCATGGCGCAGCTAAAGCTCGCGGGACGGCGAATTTTTTGTACTCGCTAGCGAGCTTCGAGCCAAGGATTCGTGGAAAGCTTTTTCCGAAATCGAATTTTCCGTACGTCATCACCGGCGCGCGTGCCCACGCGGTAAGTGTATGTAAATAAATAAACGAACGCTTCCAAGGCTTAAACATTCATCGAGCCATAAAAACATAATGATAAAGCGTGCGAGTGAGTGGGTGTGCGTGCGTGTGCGTGTAGACGGTTTGGGGGGCACGGTGCAGCTGTATACGGCAAGGGGGGGCGAGAAAGAGAGAATCTGGAAAAGCTCGGTGTGTGTATGTGTATAATGCAAAAGTAGCTGCTGCTGCGCGCTACGTATATAGATGTATAGGATAGAGCTAGAAGAGAGGCGAGGCGACGGGGGCGAGGTGCGGCTTGGTGCTCAGCTCTGCTGCTGCTGCTAGTGGCAGTGTCTAGTGCAGGCTTAGCGAGCTTTCACGCATCAAGCCCTCTCTCTCTCTCTCTCTCTTGCGTCAGTGTGTAGTGGTGTGTACTTGTATGTATGTGCGAGCGTCTGTGTGCGTATGGGTTGGCTGCGAGAGCGAGTGTACGGAAAGAGAGAGAGAGAGAGAGAGAGAGAACATGCAAACCCCTGCGTGTATACGCTATATAGATGTGTATATAGCTATATAGAAAGAGAGAGAAAGAGAGCGAGTGAGAGCAGTCACTTGCCACCGTTACCACTACCACTAGCGGCGGCAGCAGCAGCAGCACTACCACCCCGAAACTTTCGAGAAAAATCAATAGAAGGCTAGAAAGAGAGAGAGAGAGAGAGTCAGTGCGCGCGCTTCACCTCTTTATGCTTCGTCTCTCTCTGTCTCTCACACACACACACACACACATACATACACTGCTAAGCTTTTTCACCCCTCTTTAGCACTACCCCCATAACTATGTGCCACCTACAACTATATATGTATAGCACATCTATGTGCACCACCATCTTTTCCATGGTATATGTACTACAAGCTCTAGCGAGGTGTGCGTCGGAGGTACTCGCACACTCGTGCAGCGCACGTATATATATACACACCTATACATCTATGCGTGTGCGAGCCGCGCGCAAAAAAAAAGACTGTACCCGCTCTATGTATATAATACGAGAGGCTGTATGGGGGCATGGGGGGGAATATTATACAGAGGGATGAGGGACGAGAGCTCGCGATAAGAGCCAAAGCTCCGACTCTCTACGCATAGTAGATGCGGGTAATGCCACTGTATAATGCCACTGGTCCAATCTCCTCCTCGTCGTCTATGTATAAACGAGGATAGAAGAGAAGAGTTGGTCCGAAGCATATGCCGGAGCTTCTCTCCCGCGTGGATACGTATGAAACAGAAACGTTTGTACCGATTGCCGATGTTGTTAAGGGCCGACCGCGGGGACTATGCAGGGGATTTCTTCGAGTTCGCGAGCTTTTTCAAAGGGACGAATTTCGAGGAGGACTCGTGAGAGCTCGCCTGGAATTTCTAATTTTAAGTATCGGTACTGCATCGAAGAGTTGACGCACGATTGCAAGATGAAAGATGACAATTTTCCCTCGTAAAATTTATAGCAAGAACTCAAGATCGTTCTCCGGGCTTTGTAAATCTTATCGTACACACCGATCGCTGCTCGAGATTAAACAAAGCTTTTACAAAGCTGGACAGATATCGGACATAGACGTGTTTTACAACGTACGTAATCTCCCTTTTTCTCTCGGTAGCTCATCGTCACTCGTCGACTATTACAATATCAACGTCGGTTGAAGGGACAACTTGATGGGTGATCAAGCCAAGCGAGTAAATGAGTAATGGTAAAGCTCCAAAGCTCAAAAACTGCCGGACGTCCGCGCGATGACGAGCTACTGTCATCAGGAACTCGATGATGAGCTTCCACGTAAAATTGTGACGGATATTCCTGCGCGTTGGCCAAACTCGCGTTTGTAAAATGACCGAGAGAGAGACGCGCGGAATCTCGGGCCTCGATACGTCAACGCGACAAGCCGGGCTCTTTTTCCACCGAGAGATTACGAAAATTTGCGATTAGTCCGAGAGCTGCTCGTTCGGAAAGTTTCGTAATCTCTCACTCGCGCGCGTTTAACGGCCAGCTCACTGCCTCAAGGACGTGTATTTTTATATCCGAGATATACGCGCCACGACTCCAGCACTCGTATCTCTCGTGTGGCGGCAGCTCGACGAGAGAACGAAGGAGAAAGACAGAGAAAGAGAGAGAGAAATAGAGACAGAGAGATAGAGATTGAGATGTTGGAACGAAAAAAAATGACGCGCGAATTCGAAAATACACGGTTATAATTATAGTTCAACTGGTACGTGGGTGCGAGCTCGAAATGCGCCACTACGACGCTCTTTTTTACCGCGCTCTCGCTTTGCATGCGGTGAATCTTGCGTGAGAAATAAAAAAAAAAAATTAAAAAAAAATAAATAAAAAGGAACGAATGAAGCTCCGATAAACGCTATTAGTTTTACGTATACGCGTATAAGCCTCGCGCCGCTGACAGGCATGTCCGCGTAGCTGCGGTATACACGAGCGACACGCGATTCTGAATCGATTTCGAGATAAATCACGCGTTTGATTAATATAAACGCGCGCGCGAACGACGAGCGAGAGAAAGAAAATAAATTAAATAAACGGCAAAATATTCGCGCGATGATGGAGTTTAGGACACACAAAAACAAAAATAAAAATAACGAAACAAAAAATTTAAAAAGCCAGAGTGAATGAAATACAAAAAGAGCTCGATTATAATACTGGCATAAGAGGTTCTGATGATTGAAACGAGCGAATGAGATATATAAACAAAAGTGGTAAAAAAGCTCGCGTATTTCGCGCGAAATCTATTCGTTTTGGTACACTTTTGTTGAAAGCTCGCGTCCCGGTAAGCTCGTGATTATAATGTAAATAAACACACGCTTGTACGATGTAAACTTTTTGCATCGGCGCCTGCGATATCGTCCGCAACGCGACGAGAGAAAAGCTCTCGAAATCGTCGCTACGTCGACTCGTGCGCTAATTGAACGTTCGTTAACAGGTATGTCTTTGGGGGCTGGAATCTTTTTTCACCGACTAATTGCGGACGACTGGCGGATCTCGACTTTTTTACATTATTTTATCCGTCGCGCACCCCCTTGCGACTCAAAGCGAGGATCAATCGCACGCCCGCAGAGTTACGAATGTGTATGTGTGCATCGAATAAGAGAATATGTATGCAGCGATGAATCTCTCCGCTGCTACCTGTTGCTACCACACGTATGTGTTTGTTTCCATTGGAGCATCTCGGGTTGTGCATTCGAATATTGGTACTAATATCTAATAATAATAATACAAAAAAAGAGCGAAATATATCGGGGAATTTGGCGGGTGCGAACTGCGAACGAGCAAACACAGCGGCAGCTCTACACCGGCACCGAAACAGCGAGGTGAATAGACGTTACGTATAGAGATAAAAAAAAAAAAAAAAAA